>NC_068987.1:59387745-59388710 GCF_001194135.2 Octopus bimaculoides | reverse complement strand
ATATATATATATATATATATATATATATATATATACATATACATATACATGTATATGTATATATATATATACGTATATATATAAATATACATATATATATATATATGTGTGTGTGTATATATGTATGTATGTATGCATGTATGTATATGGGGGTGTTTAGGGAGAGGGAGAGAGCTAGAATACTTTCTTTTCTCTCTCTCTCCCTCATTCTATAGATCATAGTGAGAACCCTCACATCCTCCCGTGCATCCTGTACGAGAAGCAAATCTGTCATTTCGCCTCTTACTCTTTCCATTTATATACGTGCATGTTTACAAATGTATCTATTTGTCTCTCTCTCTCTCTCTTTCTCTCTCTCTCTCTCTGTTATATATATATATATATATATATAAACAATATATGAGTATATGCATATATATGTACATGTATGTATATACGTTCATCTACATGTACATATAGATACATAACTGGGTACATGACGTGGCAAAAGAACAAGGACAAAATGGTAAACAAGGTGCAACAAACAAGCAGGCCACATAGAAACATCCCCTTCATCAGCTGCCATATATATATATATATATATATATATATATGTACATATGAATATTTGTGTATGTATATGAATATGTATATCTATATATCAATCTATTTATCAATCTTTCTGCTGCTCCCTCTCTGTATATTCATATATACATATGTGTGTGTGTTATATTATGTTATGTGATATATGTATGCATTTAAATATACATATAAACATAAATACGCAAATATACACACACACACACACACGCACGCACGCACACACACACACACACATATATATATATATGATACATATGCTTACATATATATGTTTATATGCATACATACATACGTATTATGCAAGTGTGTGAGCGGACGCGTGTATGATATATATATATACATGTATGTATGTGTGTATGGATATATATATATATATATATATA
>NC_068987.1:59386067-59386902 GCF_001194135.2 Octopus bimaculoides | reverse complement strand
GCCTTCGCCGCCACCAGCGCCGCTGCCACCACGAGCGTAATCATCATCTTCATCATCACCATCATCATCATCATCATCATCATCATCGTCATCGTCGTCGTCATCATCATCACCATCATCAGCTGTAGAAGTAGCGCAACAGCAGCAAGAGCTGCATAATCGACGCCGCCACCAGCACGATCAACACCACCATCTGCGACAACCACAGAATCACCAAACCACTACCATCATCGTCGTGGCTGTCGTGGTGGTGGTCATCTCAATCATGATGATGATGATGATGATAATCATCATCATCATCATCATCATCATCACTAATGTTACCTGAATCCGCAACCTCCACCGACAATTACGTTTCTTTCAACACTACCAACACTAACACGAGACAATGAAGCGGCAGTAGAGGGCTAAGGCTGCACGTAGTCGCTAAATAGCAGCGAAATCTCCCCTTAAAATTGAAACATATCGTCTTTCAAATGAAAGGACACGCTCTATAATATAGTCTTAGATACAGTTTCTCTGGATCAAAGCTGGTATGGTCGTTGTTGTTGGCACTCCGTCGCTTACGACGTCGAGGGTTCCAGTTGATCCGATCAACGGAACAGTTTGCTCGTGAAATTAACGTGCAAGTGACTGAGCACTCCACAGACACGTGTACCCTTAACGTAGTTCTCGGGGATATTCAGCGTGACACAGTGTGACAAGGCTGGCCCTTTGAATTACAGGCACAACAGAAACAGGAAGTAAGAATGAGAGAAAGTTGTGGTGAAAGAGTACAGCAGGGTTCGCCACCATCCCCTGCCGGAACCTCGTGGAGCTTTAGGTGTTTTTGCTC
>NC_068987.1:59379401-59385313 GCF_001194135.2 Octopus bimaculoides | reverse complement strand
AGACGGAAACTGAAAGAAGCCTGTCGTATGTATATATATATATATATATGTGTGTGTGTGTGTGTATGTGTGTGTTTGTGTGTCTGCGTTTGTCCCCCCACCATCACTTGACAACCGATGCTGGTGTGTTTGCGTCCCCGTAACTTAGCGGTTCGGCAAAAAGAGACCGACAGAATAAGTACTAGGCTTACAAAGAATAAGTCCTGGGGTTGATTTGCTCGACTAATGGCGGTGCTCCAGCATGGCCGCAGTCAAATGACTGAAACAAGTAAGTAAAGAGAGTATCTGATTAAAACGGTATCATTATGGCTGAACGGTCTAGTTATGTTCTTGTTCATATATAGCTTGGTCTAAAATTAAATAACATATGAACATTAACAATACCTTCAGTTTCTCCACATCATATTTAGTCTATCTTGTTCTCAATATTAATGTATCTCAATACGGCGGGTTAGCGGAATCGATATCGCGTCGGACAAAATGCTTAGCGGCATTTTTTTTTTCTGATTTTATGTTCAGAGTTCAAATGCCGCCGGGGTCGTACATTTCATCCCTTTCGGGGTTGATGAAATAAGCACCAGTTGAGTACTGGAGCCGATGTAATTGACTTACCGACTTCCACGAAATTGATGGCCTTGTGTCGAAATTTGAAATCAATGTTAATGCCCTTCAAATTCCGCCGAGGTCCACTTTGCCTTTGGTCCTTTGGGGTGGGGGTGATAAAAAATAAGTGTACTGAGGTCGATATAATGGACTTACCCACCTACCCCTACAAAAATTTCTAGTTTTTGTGCCAAAATACGCAACCAATATTAATGTCCTCCAGGGCAGCGAACTCTGGCAGAATCATTAGCACGCTGGGCAAAATGTTAAGAAGCATTTCGTCTGTTGTTATGCTCTGAGTCCAAATTACCCCGAGGTCAACTTTGGCTTTCATCTCTTTCGGGATCGATAAAAATAAGTACTCGTCGAGCACTTGGATCGATATAATCGATTTAGCCCCTCCCTCGAAATTGCTGGCTTTGTGACAAAATGTGAAATTAATATTAATATCTCTCTCATTATCAAAGTAGTGGCTTAGCTGAATCGTTAAAGATTCTTATACAATGTTCTGCAGTATGCAGTTCGGCTCTCTGCGAACAGTGTTCAAATCTGGGCATAGACAAATTTGCCTTTCGTTAAAGTACCAGCCAAGTACTGGTATCGATTCTTCTTCTTCTTCTTCTTCTTCTTCTTCTTCTTCTTCTTCTTCTTCTTCTGCTTTCCTCTCCTCTCTGAATTATACTTGCATTTGTGTTGGTTGGTTGGCTGGTTGATCTTTTTTCAGTCACACTTAAAGGAGAGAGAGAAAGAAGAGAGAATAAAAGAGAGATAGTTTGAGATATATAAGTGCAGGATGATGGTACACACCAGGCTTGGTGGCAGGCAATGATTAAAGGAACGTTTTACACACACACACACACACACACACACACACACACACACACACACAACACACACACACACACACAACACAACACACCCACATGTCAGCACTGCGTATCATATAGTTCATTTCCAGTCGTCATCGGTCGTCTTATCCCTGGATATGTACTTTGTCATGTTCTGTCTTGACTTGATTTGGCCCCTCGACTCTTTGCTGGAGTCGCTGGAGCGAAGTTGTGACATACGGCATGTCTCGGATTCCTTTTTGATATGGCGGTGCCTACTCCACTCTAGGTCTGACAACAGCCTATTTCTTCCTGATCAGAGAAAGTCAAACAGGAAGAAAGAGTAAAGGTAAGAGAATAAACTATTCTAGAACAGGTCTAGTACTTTATTTATTGACCACTTAAAGATAACTTTCGAGCCCTTAAAGATAAAAAGCAAAGACGTCCTCAATGGAATTTGAAGGCAGAATAGAGAGAGCCGGAACGATTACCAAAAATCAATCTATCCGACACGTTAACGATTCCATCAATCAGCTGCTTATGTGTGCGTTGTGTATTGAATTCTGATCTAGATTTCAATTAAATCGATCAAAATATGATGTAATTGTAAATGTAATATAACTTTTAAAAAAAGTAGAATGAACCAAAGTAAGTAGCTCAATGCTATGAACTTGGATAATTAAGTTAAACTTATGAACGTGGAAAGCGGATATATCTGCTCAAAATTTTATTATTGTTAACTACGGAAAGTAGCTTTACCTCCTCGGTTTTGTAAAATCTCTCCTCGGGCTGCGAGAAGTGAAGAAATCCCCAGTGACACATTTAATAAGAGGTAATTTTTCAGATTTTCTTAATTTTTTTCCACATATTTCATTAAATGTCTTTTTACAGAACAAGAATCAAATACTTTTAGTGCTGAATATGAAAACCGTACCCACAGGAAATACTGAAAAAGTATTACAGAAGTAGAAAATATCAATTCTATTTTTTATGGATAATTAACATCATTACGCGGTCAGAGTTAAAGAATGGCTAAAAATAATTTGTTGAAATTACAGATTCATGAAATTTGGAATGAATTTCTCAGAGTTACATGTTTTGGAGAAGAAAAATCCGATCTTAATTTTCAGGAAGGGAGAACTTTGAACATGTTCCTATCTATTAGACCTCATCAGCACAGTATAGACTAAACAAGCTTATTTGATCAATTGACAGTTATTTTTTCATATATTGATAGAAAGTGTTATAAATCAGTTCTGGCCACTAAAATTTGCATGATGAAATTATTGCACGCGCGTAAACATACACACTCTCTCTCTCTTTCTCTCTTTCTTTCTGTCTCATCCCTCTCTCTTTCTCACACACACGCATACGAACACGCGCACGCACGCGCATACACAAACATACACACACACGCACACAAATGTACGCAAACACTCGCATACACTCACTTATAAATATTAGTTTTGCATTCATGTATGTGCATGTGTGCGTAAATTCCATTGATATGAAGTTATTAGCCCGAAAATTATAAGCCTTTTAACAACTCACCTCGCACATAATCCATTTCTTATCCCTGTCTCGGGTTCAAATTGTATTCGAAAATTTTTGAATGAAGGAAAGAGTTTAAACTCAGGAAATAACCTCGAGCAAAATAAAATAAAATAAAAATAAAATAAAATAAAAATAAAATAAAATAAAAACTCCATGATTTAGTGACGATCCTAGTAAGAGACATTACGAGACACTTCCAAAAAATAAATTTTAAAAAACCATCTTCCTCGTCAGAAAACGTTCATAGTTGACACCCATTTCATGTTTGTCAACTATTAAACATTTAACACTTCTGTGAACAGTAGCTTGAGATTCATCAAACTTTTTACTAATTACCCTTCTTTCTTTACACACATGACACTTGGTTAGTAAAATTACTGGTTTCAGGTGTCAAAAGAAGCAGGGTAATCTTCTCTGCGGCAAGCAAACTATTGGCATCTTGAAATTATTTAAATCATAACAAAAAAAAAAATCTAGTCTCAAAAAATTTATCTATTTTTTTAATTTGACTACAGATACTTTGTAAGAAAACAATATCTGCCAGAACGTATTGAGATTATGAGCATACATACATACATACATACATACATACATACATACATGCATGCATGCATGCATGCATACATACATATATACATTGGTGGTTGTCTACTCCTTACACAGAGTTTGACCACCTCCTGCACCTACACCTTAGCCCGTTCATGGCGTCTGATGTGGCTTTTTAAACCAGACAGTGTTTTGAAAAAACACCCACACAGATTGCACCTCTGATTTGCACCACCAATACCTGCAAGTAAGTTCTGCTCACTGTGGATTCTAACATACATACATGCATGCATGCATACATACATACATACAAATCCGTTTAGTTTAATTTGGGTAAAAGTCCCGTAATGAGCTCTTAAAATAAATGTATACTCTCTTACTCTTTTAGTCTTTTGCTTGTTTCAGTCATTTGACTGTGGCCATGCTGGAGCACGGCCTTTAGTCAAGCAAATCGACCCCAGGACTTATTCTTTGGAAGCCTAGTACTTATTCTATCGGTCTCTTTTTCCGAACCGCTAAGTTACGGAGACGTAAACACACCAGCATCGGTTGTCAAGCGATGTTGGGGGGGACAAACACAGACACACAAACATACACACACACACACACATACACACACACACACATACACACACACACATACACACACAAACACACACACACACACATATATATATATATATATATACACACATATATACGACGGGCTTCTTTCAGTTTCCGTCTACCAGATCCACTTACAAGGCTTTGGTCGGCCTGAGACTATAGTAGAAGACACTTGCTCAAGGTGCCACGCAGTGGGAATGAACCCAGAACCATGTGGTTGGCAAGCAAACTACTTACTTTGTAAGAAAAAAATATCTGCCAGAATGTATTGAGATTATGATCATACATACATACATACATACATACATACATACATGCATGTATACATACATACGTACATACATACATACATACATACATACAAATCCGTTTAGTCTAATTTGGGTAAAAGTCCCGTAATGAGCTCTTAAAATAAATGTATATATACACACACTGTCATCTGTCATTATGAGGATATATAAACCTCTTACAGGGCTAGTTTTAATCAAGATACATTGATTTAATATATCATATTTTGAAGATTTAATTCTTCAATAAATATATTGTGCAAATATCAAATATTATTAAGTAAGAAAATGTGGAGATATTATGTATATAAATTAATTTTTATTAATTAACATTGCCTACAATCGTTTCAATTTACATTCAAATAAATAAGTAACGTGCTTCGCATTGCATCAGCATGACGGCGTGACTGGATTGATCTGGTTGACTAAAATTACGAGAAAAGAAAAATACTAATAATAATGTTTTGTATTATAAGCATAAGACCTAAAATTTGGGAGAGGGGATGAGTCGATTATTTCGCCTCCTCCTCCCACCTGCCAATATGCAACTGGTTCTTATTTTATCAAGCCTGAAACGATGAAAGACAAAGTCGACTTCGGCGGAATTTGATCTCAGAATAGCAAGACGGATGAAATGTCATTCAGTATTTTGCTCGGTGTGCTAACGATTCTGCCAGCTCACCGCCTTAGTAGTAGTAGTAGTAGTAGTAGTAGTAGTAGTAGTAGTAGTAGTAGTAGTAATAATAAAAGAAATCCGGGCTACAATATGTTTCATAGCATATTAAATAAAATTTGGGATTTTTTGCGGAGGGTGAAAGTGTTAACAAGAACAGGACAGTGAGAACAAGACAGTAAAAACAAACGGTGAGGGCTGTTGAGCGAAGACGATAAAAAAAATTATTATGAACGTTAGGTAGACGAGCCATGAGGAGACAGGAAAGGCATGTCTTTTCTTTAGGAAGGAAGTGGACAGAAAGAACGATCCCCTTTCGTCACGTGTCAGCGACGAGAGATCAAGGAGGAAAAAGTGAGAGAGAGAGAGAGACAGGGAACGGTAAAAGGGAGAGAAGAACAGAAAGGATGAAGAACAAGAGAGGGAGAGCGATAGACAGAGAAGAGATAGTAGAAGAGTGCGCATCGTAATTATTAAGATAAAACTTACTTAGAAAAGGATGCATGGCGTTCGATCAT
The DNA here is from genome assembly GCF_001194135.2 of Octopus bimaculoides. NCBI lineage: Eukaryota > Metazoa > Mollusca > Cephalopoda > Octopoda > Octopodidae > Octopus > Octopus bimaculoides. The sequence goes on along the minus strand of NC_068987.1, from coordinate 59,379,699 downwards.
ATAATAATATTGTCCTTGCCTTCGAAACGCGGAGTACATGAAACAGGGACAAGTGACGAAGGGGTGTACTCTTTATGTTGCATGTCTCGTTTCTCTGTTTTGTTTTGTTTTTTCGTTGTTCGAAAAAAAGTTCGTTTTCTATGTTTTCGTTTCTCATTGTGTTTAACGTTCTTTTGATGTCCTGTACCCATATATGCATGTATGTATGCATATAGATGTAGGTATGTACATATATGTTTGGATATATGCATATATTTATATATTATTTATATTATATTATATATTATATATATATATA
>NC_068987.1:59365679-59377964 GCF_001194135.2 Octopus bimaculoides | reverse complement strand
TGTACAGATACACACACATATTTATATATGTGCACACATGCACACATACACATACACAAATATTTATACGTTTATAAGGATATGGTATAACCATCTTGCATAGACTTAAGTAACTGAAAAGTATTTATTTACGAACAAGAAAAATAACAATTTATAAGGGATAAGAAGTTAATGGATTATGCACATATATGCATACATACACATATACAAATATTCATACGTTTATATGGATATAGTATAATCCCCTCGCATAGACCTAAGTAGCTGAAAAATTTCTATTTAAGAACAGTAACAACTTATAATGGATAAGAGGTTAATAGGTAAGGATATCAAAATAAGAAAACAAAATAATAAGAATTTATAGAAAATGAGAAATATACATAACCTACATTTAAAGAGATAGGGTATTAAATTTTGAGGTAGGGAAGATATAAAGGTAACTCTAAAAGAGGAGGTAGTAGGTATGGGTGTAGTGAGGGCAGTTAGAGGTATTCAAACCGAAGAGATTTTATAAGTTGTTATGTTACAGGTGCTATTAAATATATGATTTTATAGTTTCTAGGGGGTGTATAATTAGGAGACTTACTTACATAAAAGCCATTACAAATATACATATGATCAGACATTATAGAAATGAAAAAAAAAAGAAAAAATAGTTTAATCACCAAAAATATGATGAAGTCAGACTAACTAGGGAGGAGTTATCATGGGATAGTAATTACATATAGCACACCACATACCATAACATATAGCTTATAACATATGCAATGCAATTTAATTCACCATATAACATAATATCCCATGGTTTTATATTAAATACTAGAGGGTAAGTTTACTACGGATACGACACCAAAAGTGCAAGTGTTGCACCTATAATCGCTAATTTCGAAAATACTTAAATGTACGGTCGACGCTATGCACACATGATACCCTTAGGTCTAATCTATTATTAATCAAGTTGTTCTTGTCCCTATACTTAAACACACACACAAACACACACACATTATATATATGTGTATATATATATATATATATATAAATAATTATTATTATTATTATTATTTATGATCTATATGTTCAGCATGTGGATTAATACGATTTCCATTAAATGAAATGAAGCGTTGTGAAGAACAGATATTGTCACTTCTGGCTGTATTATCTTGGTATAAAAGAAAATGGTGGGTGGGATTCATTTAGAATGTTATCGGTCAATTGATCACGGTTGATTCAGGGGGACCCCCCCCCCCAGCAAAATGAATAACTACTGCGGCCTACATCGCTCTTTATTTACATTGCTTCACCAAAGCTTGATTTCGTATTTACTTCTATCACATTCGTGACCATTATCTCTAATATTTTCTCTTTGGACTAACTTCAGTTATAGCTCATGTCGCAATTTTTATTCTTACAGAAGTGAATAAAAACTAAAGCAAATGGGAAGTATTAACTGCTTCAGTTTACAAATTTATAGGATTCCAAATGGTTGTTCGGGTTATTATCTATCCACTACATCAGTAGAGTTATCTCTTTTGTCTTCAATAGTTTAATTCTATAGATTTTAACCAATACTATATGTTACAGAGAGATAAAAACAGCTTATCTTCATATACACTTTCGTAAAGTGAAAAAGAGGAATCAACCAAATTTGTTTAAAGCAGTGATTCTCAACCAGAGTCCATATATGATTTTGTTATTAAAATTTATGTGAAATGAACTGGTTATACACAAAATATAACATTTTTTAAAAATACAACTCTTAATGATACCTAATTATGAAAATATAATAAAATCTTTAGAATATCAAATGAGTAGGAAGGTCCATCAAAGTAAAATTGGAATCAAAGAGGTCCATATATAAGAAAATGGTTGTGAAGCACTGGTATAAAGCCTTTCTGAGTTTGACAGTAGGCTTTCACATTAGTGAGTCTTTTAAAGAATCCCAAATGCCTAAATGAAAACTGAATTTAAATTTGTACTTGACGAAATTTTAGGACCTTTGCCGTTTAAGAATTTATTGAAAATTTCTCTACAGATGTAAAAGGGTAAAGACCCCCTTCGACCTTGAACGACCATGGGAGTGCACCTTGAAAGTTCCCCTCTAAGGCACAAGTCCAAGCAAGGTTGTTTATTGAAGACCAGCAGTCACCTATGCATATCAGCCTCCCCTCTCCATGCCACCAATGTTATCTATAGTACTAGGCTTTAAAAATGTTCTGGGGTCGATTCGTTCGACTAAAACCCTTCAAGGTGGTGCTCCAGCATGGCCGCAATCATAATGACTGAAACAACTAAAAGAAAAGAAAGAAAAAAAATGTAATTTTGCGGAGTACTGCAAGCCCTTACCTCAAGCCCTAACCCGAACCCCATAGTAGCGGTTCTCAACCGGGAGTCATATGACCCCTAGAGGTCTATATAAGATTTTTAGGGATCCATGCCAGTAAAATAGTAAATCGGGGATCCACAGCAGTATTTTAAGGGTCCATAAAAAGTTTTCATTTAAAAGTACGTACTGCAAGAAATATCTAGGTTTCTTCCTCTAACATTGTACATAGTTTAACCTCTACAAGTGAATAAGTTAATAATAACCAGGCAAGAATTTTGAAAGTATCTATAAAATTAGTTCTTAAACACTGAATGGCTATGGGGGTCAACCAGAATAAAATAGCAAACAAAGGGGTCCATAGGCAAAAAAAAAAAAAAAAAATGGTTGAGAACCTCTATCCTAAAACAGTGCTCCGCAACCTTTTCTCACTTGCGGTACACTAATATTCTTTTCAAAATTTGACGGCACACTTGAACTGAAAATATAACTAAAAGTATAGGGGAAAAAATTGCATTCAGGTTACACTGAGGCGCACCTAGCATCGTTTCGTGGCCCACCAGTGTGCCGCAGCATACCGGTTGTAGAGCAGTACCCTAAAGCAAAATCTTAAACCTATGCCCTAACCTGCCTTTATACACGATCCCTAGCCCTAAACCCTATATCATAACCTTAAATCACGACTCTAGCCCTAACCCCATTAGCTGCTGTGGGAACACATTCAAGTAACAAACTTTGGTTTCTTGTACTGTTCGGAATATACGGATCTGGATAGCTAAACTTTCACAGGGAAAAAAGAAAATCTCAATCTTTAAAGAGATGTAATCTTTTAATCAATAATCTCTCTTAAATAATTATAGGAATTTTCGTAACTAGCTTGCAACTCTATATCTGTATAAAAATTTTCAATAACATCGGACTGCGTGAGTTTAGCGGTAAAGATTCGAATTTTTTTATTGGAATTTTCCATTAATATTTATTAAGTCGAAATGTGTGTACGGATACTTTGCTGATATTTCTCTACGTCTGTACCCCAACGATAGTATTGTATATTATTTTATGATTCGTTAAAGATGTTTGGTGACACCTTAGGGGAGTTGCCGGTGATGTTTAATGCATGTTTATTTTATGTTTGTCTATAGTCAGCTATCTCCAGTAAAGAAGGAAACAGTCTCTAACAAATAAAAAGGGTTTCATCATTGGAATTTAGACAACAATAATCTTGTAAAGTCACATGTAGAACGTTTGAGAGGTAATATGTGCATTTATAATTAATCTCACCTACCACATACGTGCATTTATCTCCCTATCTACCTGTTTTTTCAATCTATCTATCAACACGTACACACATGCACACACACACACGTGTATGTATGTTTGTATATATGAATGCATGTATGTATGTATGTATGTATGTATGTATGTATGTATGTATGTATGTACGTACGTATGTATGCATGTATGTATGTATGTATGTATGTATATATTTCTACACACACGCGCGCAACACATATACATAAGAGGGAGGAAGAGAAGAGGAGAGGGGAATGAGGGAGAGTGGTTTAACAACTGTTCGTTAGATATTGTTCTCATGACTATCATTTCGATCACTCCCTTTTCCTGTTTCCGACTATATCACATACCAGGAAGACATTGCCGAGTTACTCCCTTATATTGCTTTCGTTCCTCCAACAAATATATATGCTCATTGTCCTTCACTTTCGTCATTAGCATTGGTAATCGCCGCAACCCTAGTATAATTTAATACTTCTTATCTCGAAGGTATTTTAACAAAAACAGGTGTCACCTGAAAAATTATATACTGTAAACTATCTTTACAATTTAAGGTTTTGTTAATATATTTACCATAGTAGTTTTTTCAATCATTTTCGTTTCAATCTTCTTGTAGTAAAAGGAAAATAAACCGAAAAGGAAACTCAAAAGGTGAATCTGTTTAATACAACCATAATTCATACGCACATACACAGAAAATAGATAGGGACACTCATGAAGGTATAAATATGTGTATTTATGTTAATATATTATAATGTATTGAGATTGCGAATCACAGCTGGTCGAGTAGATTCGGTGTTGGATCGTCAACCGAAAGGTCCACGTTTCGTATATCGTCACCGGATCTGCGCGATGATCGTGAGAAAGTAATATAACTCTTAACAGCCCAATGCATCTGTCTTAATATAGAAAACAAAGGAATGCATTATATTAGCACGAGTAGTTAACGAATGCCGTGTCAACGATGAGTTGTACATTAGTTTGCAGTGCAAGATACTTTAGATATAAAAAAACGAAGACGAAGTTTTTTTTTCAGGTTGTGACGTAAAAGTCCAAAGTGTTATGTAATAGCTTCTCAGCATAGATCATAGATCGCAAGTTCCATTGTAATAAAGTGCATGTGTCTGCAAATTTTCTCTCTATTTCTCTGTCACTCTCTCTTTCTCTCGCCTTCCCTCTCTCTCTCTTGTTATATATATAAAGTAAAATCCCCCCCCCCCTTCCCATCTCATCCTATTGATGAGAACACTGTTCTTCTGTTCCAATAAATCCAAGTATTGATTTTTGGTCGGGGTAGGTATATCCCTACCAAAAATATCCAGATATTGCTTTCCCATGTTTCCGTATGGTTAGTTGTCGGAAGTACTAGATACATGTATGTATGCATATATGTGAAGGCGCGTTGCTTAGTGATTAAGTTATTAGGCTCACGATCGTAAGGTCGGGAGTTCAATACCTGGCGGCGCATTGTGTCCTTGAGCAAGACAATTTATTTCATGTTGCTCCCGTCCACTCAGCTAACAAAAATAAGTAGCATCTCTATTTCAAATGGCCATCTTTGTCACTCTTTGTGTCACTCTGAATCTCTCCAAGAACTACGTTAAGGGCATACGTGTTTGTGCAGTGCTCAGCCACTTACACATTAATTTTACGAGCAGAGTGTTCTGTTGTTCGGATCAATTAGAATCCTCGTCCAATTTAAATATATGCGTTTTCTTATAAGAGTGAAAGAAAGTCGATTAGCCAACAATCAAAACCATTTTTCTGTTTCAGTTGTTTGAAAATGTATTTCTTGTTTTAATATGTTCACATATTCGCATTTACATATGTCAAATAAATCTATGTGTACCACTGAGGGCTGTTATGTTCTGACTAAGTCGAGTTTGTGACCAATTACAATTTATATTTGAGCCATCCCACTTATAATGTTTCAACATATTTCCGACTTCTGGTATCAGCTTTAAGAGGCTTGATTTGAGTTATCTATAATCTTTGCACGTGACTGAATTGGAAGTTGCTGGAGGTCTTCACTTTCATTTTCACATTTATTGAATTTGTTAATCAGTATTTATCTGAAATTAAATATTTAATCTCCTAGATTCACTACTAAACACGTACAACCTACATAACCAAGACCGCTTGATTCATCTGTCTCCTCTCACTGGTTCCGTCACGGTGTCTTTCATGCTACACCCCATAGTCCTTTCATCTTATGAAAAGTAAGACTGAATGACTGCAGCTTGAACACCATTGATCATTTAGTCTTCTCCATCAGAACTGGGTGCGTTTGCACAGTGGGTGATATTTTCTCGGTGAACTAAATCCGTGACCTGATTTGTATCTTTAGCTGAAACCAATTTATTGTCATATCTATTATTAAAATGACCTTGAGAGAGTGCCAATTTCCTTCTACTGTTCTTTTTGAAATGTTATTTCTCAATATTAGTTGAAAAGTTTCAGGAAATTGGGAGAAAATGTACTTAAGGGCATCACAGAACAATTATATGTTTTTAAAGCACGAAACTAGATATTTATAGGAGAAAGCTTTGAGAGAAAATTGCGTGACGTCCATACCTTTCTCAATATCTATCGGTAAGGGCTACCATTAAGTTCATTTTACAATATCATGCTCATCATCAGTTATAACGCGTATAAACAAGTAGAACTCGGGGGGGGGGGGAAATAAACGGTGTAGGTGTGTATCAGCAAATGTTATGCTACAAAATTGGTTAATTTGAACAAGTTTGTATGCCGCGAGGAGAAAAGGCATTTCATATTACATAACAGTTTTTTTGTCTCAGAGAAGGAAAAGTTTTGAATTCAATTATCAGTCATATAGTTTCTACTGGAATTATTTAAGAAACTACAGTTTAATTCAGAATTAACGGGTGGTTGTAACAATTGTACTTTATCCAAAGCAATCAACGGCAGAACCAAAGTATAAATGGCGTTCAAACGAAAATGAAACTACAATATAGCCACAACTCGTCGGTTGCTCTGCAAATCCTTCACAAGACCAGATAACTTATTAAATTCACTGATTCTTATTTAGAAATGAAAGGAATGCAATATTGTGGCGTTCATTCTTTTAATAAGGGCGTCAGCAACAAAAATTGAATAAAATGGATTCAATTGAGAATCGAAACCGCGTCTATGGCTTAACTCATTGATAGCATATCTCTTACTGTACGTTCACGCGTCAGCAGAACAAGATACCGTATTAAACAAACAACTGGGTTGAAAGCAATAACAATGAGGTTACATAATAACCTTATCCAAACAGAATCAAGTGCCATAAACAATACATACTTACATACATACATACATACATAGAATCAGCTTTAGTAAAAACCTTTTCAAACTGAAAGACGTTCACTGGAGACATCAGAAATATCATCTTTGTTTCTGTCTTAATCGTACACTTGATACCAACAAGCACACACAAAAGAAACTATCAAATTTCTTTAAAAACAATATGGAAAACTCATTTAAAGAGGGGGAAAAAATACAGCAGCCTTCTCAAAAATATTCTGTTCCGTGGCCTTCTCATTGCTATCGGTAGTGCATGTGCGAATTGTATTTTGATATTACGTGAATATGTATGCTTGTATACAGATAGATATGAGTGTTGTTTACATTAGATAGATAGATAGATAGATAGATAGATAGATAGATAGATAGATAGATAGATAGATAGATAGATAGATAGATAGATATTGATATAAACAAATAACATTTTGGGATAAACAAATAATGCTATATATGTATGTACATATATACGCATATACATGCATATATATATATATATATATATATATATATATATATATATATATATAAAGAGAGAGAGAGAGAGAGAGAGAGTCAGACAAACAGACAGACAGACAAACCGACAGACACACTGAGTCAGAGAGATAGAAAAATAGATATACATATACTTGCACACACACACACACACACACTCACACACGAACTTACACATGCACACACACACACACACACACACACACACACTTACACAGAAACACACATACACACAATCACATACATATATACATACGTATACATGTACGCGTATCTGTGATGTAAATCGGTGAGAAAAACTATAAACTTTCGAACGAAAGTTCCTTTTTATAATATTTGCTTCGCCTGAGTTGCTCGAACAATCCCTTGTTATTCTTGTCGTAAAACACAGTGAACCAGTGAGCCAGTGTTCGAACCTTCTAGAAACCTGTGAACGACGATGCAATTTGTCATAAAATGACGTTATAGTAACTAAATAATTGATTAACTGCAGTACCGGACTTCCCATCCGACTTCCAAAAATCCGAAATTTCCAGAAACCCAAGAATAGTGTGCAGTACTGTGCAATATATTGTAGACCACTTCGTTTGTTTAATTGCATACGGTGTATTAAAAGTTTGTTTAATTGCATACGGTGTGTTAAAAGTAGTTATATACTTTACTTTCTTTAGTGGACTGATTAAGGTTGAACATATTCTCCTTGAGAATTATATTAGTTACTCTTTACTCTTTACTCTTTTACTTGTTTCAGTCATTTGACTGCGGCCATGCTGGAGCACCGCCTTTAGTCGAGCAAATCGACCCCAGTACTTATTCTTTGTAAGCCTAGTACTTATTCTATCGGTCTCTTTTGCCGAACCGCTAAGTTACGGGGACGTAAACACACCAGCATCAGTTGTCAAGCGATGTTGGGGGACAAACACAGACACACATATATACATATATACCTATATACGACGGGCTTCTTTCAGTTGTCAAGCGATGTTGGGGGACAAACACAGACATACATATATACGACGGGCTTCTTTCAGTTTCCGTCTACCAAATCCACTCACAAGGCTTTGGTCGGCCCGAGGCTATAGTAGAAGACACTTGCTTCAGTAGAAGACTGAACTCGGAACCACTTACGACACAGCCACTCCTACGCCTACTACCTACATCTGTTAATGTTCTTTACGTTTATTCCTTTACATTTTTTGTTCTATAAACCTTATGCTGATTACATTGTATAATATACAGAATAACATAATTTTAAGGGGATTAATAGACATCAAACAGATCCTGCTTTCGGAGCGTATAAATTTAAATCTGTTAAACACAATTTAGCTATTTACTTTGCATAGTTTATTTTATATTTCAAATATATGTTTACCTTTTCTTCAGAAAACCTGAAAATTCAGAAATCCAGGACACTTACATCTCAAGCCTGCCGGATATCGGTTGTATATAAAAAAGAATTGTTCAACCAATATTATGCAAGATGTTAATTACAAATTACTCCAGAGAAAAGCCAAGAGAACTATTGACTCTCAGAAGTTATTGCATATGCAAGCATTTCGGAGTGATTATCTCCTCTTCAATTACTGAAACTGGATAGTGGTGCCGTGAGCTGATAAGGGAGAGTTTTTCTTTTGTCGTTTCGAGGTCGATAAAATAACTTTTCTACTATAGGCACAAGGCCTGAAATTTTAGGGGAGAGGGTAAATCGATTATATCGACCCCGGTGCTGGTAGTTAAGTCGACCTCAGCGGAATTTGAACTCAGAACATAGCTACGGGCAAAATACCGCTAAGCATTTCGACCAACGTGCTAACGATTCTGCCAGCTCTCCACTTTCGAGATCGATAAAATAAGTACCAGTCGAGTACAGGGGTCGATTTAATCGACTATTCCTCTCCTACAAAATATGATGCATGGTATCCATGCATCATATGAGATGCACATTCGAAACAGTTTTCAGCCACCAGATTATCTTGGGACATATGAAAGGAAAACTTTATAACAAATAAAGTCGTGAGTTCGATTTCTGGCGACGCGTTGTGTCTTTGAGCAAGACACTTTATCTCACGTTGCTCCAGTCCACTCAGCGGGTAAAAATAAGTAGTACCCGTATTTCAAAAAGGACTGCCTTGTCACATTCTGCGTCACGCTGAATCTTCCTGAGAACTACGTTAAGGGTACACGTGTCTGTGGAGTGCTCAGCCACATGCACTTTAATTTCACGAGCAGATTGTTCTGTTCATCGGATCAACTGGAATCCTTGTTGTCGTAACCGATGGAGTGCCAGTTTTATTTCATTTTTTTTTTTTAATGATACCCAGGACATATTTCTCTGGTATCCATGCATCATATGAAATGCACATTCCAAATAGCTTTCAACCACCAGAGTATCTTAAGACTTATGAAAGGAAAACTTTATAACAGTCAGAACGTACGTAACTAAAAATCTGAAAACAGGCAAGGACATTTCGGATAAACTTAAGAAAATAACTTCGACAGGGAAAGAATTAAATTATAGAGCGAACATTGTTGAAAATAAGACAGTAAATTTTTATTTTATTTATTTATTTATTTATTTTCCTTTTGTAAAATAAACTCATTAGAAAAAGCAAAGAGAAATTTGAATATTTATTTGAAAATTTTCGAAAGAGAAATTTATAAATGGAAATGTATGTTACTTCCATGATAAACAAGATCAAACAGCCAAATATATATTACAAAATGGCATAAAGTATAACTTGTTTCAATTAAAATGACGTTTCGCTGTCGTCTCGCTATCGTTTCATTTCATCACAATGCACTCAAGCGTGCATGTGCGCGCGCACATACACTCACAAAATATAAAAAAAGGAAAATGTAAGATTATTAATTTTCCTAATTCAAGAACCCAAGTTAGTTTTTTAAACCAACCATCCTTTTTTTAACTGCACAGCTTTCATAGAGGTGTTTCATTACAACAAAGAATATACATGCTTACACACACACATATACATACATGCATGCAAACATACATACATACATACATACTTACATACATATATATATATATATATATATATATATATATATATATATATATGCATGTATGTATTATATATATGTATAAGCAAATATTTGTTTTTTATTAGAAGTGTCGAAATGTGTATTGTACGATACAAATAAGATGATATTTTTTCAAACGCAGGGTTGCCGTTAGAACAGCAGAAATACTTGGTAAATTACCCTTACAAGGAGGAAAAATTTGTCAGCAACCAGCAACGGGACTCAAACCTATATCTTTCAAAGACTCCGGCTGAGTACTTTACTATTAAGCTAAATTGCCCGCTGACAAATTCAACCGCTGAATTAGATGCTAAATAGTTTTAGCTTTATAGAACTACTGTGTGTGTATAATGCTGTTCTAACAGCAACTTTGCGTTCGAAAAAATATCATGTTATTTATATCATACTATACACATTTCGACACTTCTAATAAAAAAACAAAAATTTGTATGTTTACATTTATACACACATGGTTGGTCTATAAAGCTAAAACTATTTAACGTCTAATTCGGCGGTTGAATTCTGTACGGGGTTGAAATGTATTCGTAAGGCATATCTTGGCATTTATCGTATTGCCTATTTTCCTTACAATAAAAGTTCTTAAAAGGCATTTGAATATTGCATTACATAATTTTAAAAATTTATTCGAAATATCTGAATACAGAAAGTAATATAAATATTAATAGAAAAATGTATTGTACGAAAGTTATAAAACATTTACGGAACTTCAGTACATACAATTCATTTCTTTGGAGCATATATAAAAAGTATCTGGGGGTTTCCCACTCTGGAACAACCTACATACAATTGACTATGGAGAAACAGCCCTCTTCTCGATGGAGACCGACAACCTGCAGTGTTTGAACTTGGGACTTGTTAATGGCCATTGCGTAACTGACTCTCACTGGGAATTGTAATCGTTTGAAACGAAAGGGGTCATTTGTTGGTATTAGCGGTATTTTAGGCATAAATACGAAGTCTCCCTTACCACATCCAGTGAGGATTTTTGTTTCGATAATGTGAGGCTGTAGTTTACTCACAACTATACGTGTACCATTGCACAATCTTGGCTGATCAAGGTTTCCGAGAAGCATGGGTGATGGCAGTAGGTTGTGGTTGTGTTGGTAGTAATGGTGGCAGTATATATTAATAGGTATTAGTGGTTGTAGTAGTAGTATTGGTAGCACAATTTGGATAGTCTAAATAAATGTTAATCCCCCTTCTGTGTCCCTTGTTTTTCTCCGGAACCCCCTTTCTATTTGTCCCAAGTATTTCTTCTCTAGAGAGCAAAAAAGGTAGAGGTAGTGAGAGAGACACACATATACAACCAGAGAGAGGAAGATAGTGAACGAAATAGAGACATAGAGAGGGATATATATAGACAGAGAGAAAGCAGGGGTCCAGCGTGTCACTTGTTTTTTCTCCATAACCTCCTTTTCTCTCCCTCTCACGTGATTTTCTCTAGAGAGAAAACGATGAAGAGGTAGTGAGAGGAGAGAGGCACACAGATATACAACCTGAGAGAGAGAGAGAGAGAGAGAGAGAGAGAGAGAGAGAGAGAGAGAGAGAGAGAGGGACGCAGAGGTCGGCGGTGACTTCAAAGGAAAAATTGTAATGTACAAACTTAGTGAAAGCTGGAGGTAGATTGAGTGATAGATGGGGTATTTTTTCACTCTGTAAAAAGCATTACGGTGAAATAGACAGAACGCGGATTCATAGAAATAGGAGGTAATACACCACCAACATCTTCCCGCCTCATATTCCGTTTTCGAAAAATAAGTGCACAGTTATCTGCGGAGTGGTCAAATCAATTTAAATGACACGAT
>NC_068987.1:59362472-59363309 GCF_001194135.2 Octopus bimaculoides | reverse complement strand
AAAATTATATATATATATATATATATATATATATTTTCTTTATTAAAAAGCAGCAAAAATATCACTAAAACTGTTACTCGGAGTTTCATGTTCCCGTTCACCGGACAGTTTCGCTGCTCTTTAATCAAGCATATTACTCTACCACCGGTATTCGAGTACTATTCTTTTCCACTCTGTTTCGATTTATGTGCTTACTCTGGTATATATATATATATATACGACGGGCTTCTTTCAGTTTCCTTCCACCAAATCCACGGACAAGACTTTGGTCGGTCCGAGGCTATAATAGAAGACACTCGCCCAAGGTGCTTTGGAGTGGGACTGAACCCGGAACTATGTGGTTGGGAACCAAACTTCTTACCACACAGCCACACCTTACTTAAGGTTTAATGAAAAGAACACCAGCAAGACATAATACCCTTATCGTAATGTAATAGTGACAAATATTTTCGTAATTGTTAGTCGATGATTGTGATACAAGTGGAGTGGAGAAGGGTTATGAGAGTGAGAGAAGATTTGTTGAGTGTGTGCAATTTTGATTGAGAAGTAAAACAGGAAGCAAAATACAGTGGCGGTTTTTTTGGGGTTTTTTTTTTTTTTTTTGGTGATTTAGTGTCTGCTATCTGTGGAGGCGCAATGGCCCAGTGGTTGGGGCAGCGGACTCGCGGTAATAGGATCGCGGTTTCGATTTCCAGACCGGGTATTGTGAGTGTTTGTTGAGCTAAAACACCTATAGCTCCACGAGGCTCCGGCAGGGGATGGTGGCGAACCCTGCTGTACTCTTTCACCACAACTTTCTCCCACTCTTTCTTCCTGTTTCTGTTGTGCCTGTAATTC
>NC_068987.1:59352060-59361950 GCF_001194135.2 Octopus bimaculoides | reverse complement strand
CGGGACGCATGGGATATGATTTCTCAGCAGTCGGACCGCAGTTTACCCATGAGTGGTTTAAATCATCCAGCATATTCGCCATTACATTGCACCTCCTCCCAATTGCAAGTTACATATTGAAAAAATACACACATTACGATGCGCACTCTTCTACTATCTCTTCTCTGTCTATCTCTCTCCCTCTCTTGCTCTTCATCCTTTCTGTTTTTCTCTCCCAGCCTTTCCCTATTCTTTTCTCCCTTTCACCGTTCCTTTTCTCTCTCACTTTTCCTCCTTGACTCTCTCGTCGCTGACACGTGACAAAAGGGGATCTCTCTTTCTATCCACCTCCTTGCTAAAGAAAAGACCTGCTTTTCCTGTCTCCTCATGGCTCGTCTACCTAGCGTCCATAATAATTTTTCTATTGTCTTGACTCAACAGCCCTCACCGTTTGTTTTTACTGCCTTGTTCTCACAGTCCTGTTCTTGTTAACACTTTCACCCTCCGCAAAAATCCGAAATTTTATTTGATTTGCTTTGCGGGAAGGACTGTTTCAACGAAGTCGCGTATTGTCCTTGCCTTCGAAGCGCAGAGTAGATGAAACAGGGACAACTGACGAAGGGGTATACCCTTTATGTTGCATGTCTCGTTCTCTGTTTGTATTTTTCGTTGTTCGAAAAATGTTCGTTTTCTATGTTTTTGCTTTTATGTTTTCGTTTCTCATTATGTTTAACGTTTTTTTTTTTATGTCCTGTACCCATATATGCATGTATGTATACATAGATGTAGGTGTATACATATATGTATGGATATATTTATATATTTATATATTATTTATATTATTATATGATCGAACGCCACGCATCCTTTTCCAAGTAAGTTTTATCTATCTATCTATCTATCTATCTATCTATCTATCTATCTATCTATCTATCTATCTATCTATCTCTCTCTCTATATATATATACAAATATATATATGCATATATACAAATATATATATATATATACAAACATACATATATACATATATACAAATATATATTATATATATACACATATATATAAATATGTGCGTGTGTGTGTGTATGAGAGATAGATAGAGAGAGACAGAGAAAGAGAGAGAGAAAGAGAGTGAAAGAAAGAGAGAGAGTAAAGAGAGAGGTTCTTACAAACTTGTAGTATCATTTTTGACATAAGTTTAGCTTATAAACTTTGTATACGCGTGTATAGAAATGTATACGTCTTATATAAGCATGTAATATATACTCATTCTACAAACGTTTAATATTTACATTTGGTGTACACGAACAATGTAGCGTTTTTTAGTTTCTTTTTTTCCTTGTATATACGCTAAATGTATACTCATGTCCTATATACAAATAAAACAAGCGGGAGTTGCTTCTGGCAGTATCATTTTCAACACTTGTGGCGAATGTCGTTGAACTCGGTAAGCTCCCGCGATTCGGGACCACGATCCGATTTCGTTTCTTGATTGAAGCTAATCCGATTCCCTTGTACAGAAGACGCCCCTGGGAAATACATGAACAACACTTTATTTCCCTTTGCCAGCAAATAAAAATTCATGTATCTTGTCAAAATAAATAAATTTAACCCTTTCGTTGCGAAATTAAGTTTCATAGTTATTCTAGTAACGATGTTTAATCTCTACCAAAAACAAAAAAATATTATTGATATTTTCTGCAAGTCACGTTGCTTCAATAATTTTAACATATCGCAGCAGAATACGGTTTCAAACATGACATTTCTCAACAAAAGATAGATTGGTTTATAAACTGTATTCCTCAGTTAAAAGTAATGAAATATTTTTTTGAATGGCTATATCTGCTATCCGCTGAGAAAGTTTTAAACACTAGAGCACTGGAGTCGATGTAATCAGCTAGTCCCCTCCCTCAAAATTTTAGGCTTTGTGCCTAGAGTTGAAAGTATCATCATCATCATCATCATCATCATCATCATCATTATTATTATTAAAGTGGCGAGCTGGCAGAATCGTTAACACGCCGGACGAAATGCTTAGCGGTGTTTCGGCTGTCCTTATGTTCTGAGTTCAAAACTCCGCCGAGGCCGACTTTACCTTTCATCGTTTCCAAGTCGATAAATTATGTACCAGTTGCGTACTGGGGTCGATCTAATCGGCTAGTCCCCACCCAGCAAATCTGAGGCTTTGTGCCTCCAGTAGAAAGGATTATTATTGTTGTTGCTGTTGACATAGCTGTAGGTGTACTTTTTGGAGCGCTGTAAGCTAATGACTAATTCAGTTGTCTTAAAAGATTCTATACTGTATTTTGTTGGTTAAATCGTTTTGTAATCAACTGCACTTCTGGGGGGTTGATGTTTGTTAACCAAAGCCACATTTTGGGGGTGATACAAACTTTTTTGTTTTCAAATTTCTTCGAAAATTTGCTTCGAAGAAAGTAAACATTGAAGATGGCGACGAAAAGCGGGAGTGAAGAAGGAAGGTGGTACAGCAATTTGTACGAGAATTTCCCTGTCCTCCCCACCATGATTGGCAGTAGACACCAGGAAGAAAAGAAGTAAGAAGAGGTGAAGAGTCAAGAAAAGAAGAAAGAAGATGAAAAGTAGAAAGACGGTAAGAGGAAGGAAGGAAGGAGTAAAGTTTTCCTCACTACATGGAAATTATAGTAGCACGCAAAACAACATCAAAAACAACTGCGGCGAAGAGTCAAACAAAAATGGAGTTAGCGGCGGGAAAGAGACATTTGCAAATATCACCGCAGCTATGGAATTGGTTAACATCTCACTGGAGAACAAAATAGCAAAACTAAACAAGGCAGCAAAATATATGAAAATGAATGGAAGGAGGGTAGAATTAACGCCTCCAAGCGACGTGCTTGAAGCAACATCCAAACGGACAATTGTCTACAGGTGCGCGAATGCAAAGACAAGGAAATTCGAAAATGCTAAACGTGACCAGGTGGAGAAAGCTTTGAAAGACATATGGCAGGATTTCCACCACATTGCGAGAGGGAGGCAGTACGGCGGAGCAGATGTCCTTTTAAAACCGAGGAGCAAGCGATACAGAGCACGGTGACCACGCGTCGCACCGAGGAAATCGCCCTCTTCCCAACGTACATGGAAAGAAAGACGGTACGAATTACGGTACTTGGTGTCTCACCAGGTTTGGATTCATGGTGGATTCTCGCCTGTATTTGTAAGGACGTGGGGGAGAATCTCCTTGATGTTAAAAGATCGAGGAGGGAGGATTGAGATAGGACTACCTTGGAGGTTCTTCTCCACGTGAAGCCAGAGCAGTTAGAGAAAGTCCCAGATCTGATTTCCCTCTCGAATGGAGTAGAACTTAGAGTGAACGCGGAGGGTAGAAGACCGAAGAGCCACGATTGTGGTTCAATAAACCATTTGCGGTTTTTCTGCCCACAGAACCAGAACAGAAGGGTAGAAAGAACTGTCCAAACGAAAGCACCACAAAAGTCGACAAAAACAACAACAACAGAAAGGCAGGAGAATAGAAACAGAAATTGAACCCAAGGAGAAAAAACAGGCAGGTGTTACAGTAAAGGTGGCAGTGGGAGTGGCGCCAGCAGTAGGAGCAGCAACAACAGCTACAAGAGAACCAGAACAAACAACACCAGAAGAAAACATGTAAGACACGGACTCTTCTACGCATGCAAGTGATGATGAGACAGAAAAAAGGGAGAAATCCAAGAAACGGCAAGCACAGACACATTGACAACACCAACACTACAAGCACCAAAATCACGAACACCATCACAAATACCCACAACAGAATCAAAAATACAACGAAATTTAAAAAGTAAAATGTCACTACAACAACAACCATCCACGCAGCAACAGAATTTCGTGCTAGTGAGGAGGGCCAATGAAAAGCTGATGGCTCTCATAGCACAAAACGGGAACATTGAAACAAAGTGGGTGATCTGCAGCCCCAACACTTTTAGAGTACCAGAGAGCCTAATGATGGTGCGAATGACATTAGAGACTTATATGAGCATTAAGCGGAGCTACCCGGATGACATGGGATCTCCGAGTGTAACGGCCAGCAGATAGTTTTTGAGGTGGGTTCCGAGAGGAAACCAACAAAAAGTGACAGGGTGAGAGAACCACTCGACCACAAACAGCACCAGGAGAGCAAGTGACACTCCCTTTTTCCTTTCCTTACTTCCTGGCCAGCATGGCAGTTCTTAAAGTAGGTTGTATAAATGCACGTGGCCTGAGGTTGTTGTGGAAGCATGGCTGCCATTTTCGACCACTTTGAGATTTTCGCATTTCTTAGTCGACCGGGAATGGGAAGGAAGTGTTGTTTAGAAAAAGCCTGGATCTCGAGATACGGTCTGTCTTCCTGGACCCGGAAGGTAAGTTGGTGGTCCTGAACGTAAACGATAACGAAGGCAGTGCTTTTAGGCTGGTCGCAGTGTGCGCACCAACTTGAGCGGAGCAGCCAGAGTTCTTCAGATGCCTGGAGGCCTTTCTAGGGACGTCTCGCTCTTAAGTATTAGTGGGCGACTGGAACGCTATTTTGGATGCACGTGTGGATGGGTGGGGCTAGCGGAGAGGAAAGGGGGTGCGCAAGCCTCGCAAACCTGCTCAGTCGTTTCCAGCTGGCAGAGAGGTTCAGAATGGATTTCCCGAACACTCCAGTGGACAAACAATGTCGGGTCATTCAGGTCTTACGCAGCTTTCCATAGGAGACTGAAATAATCTTGCCTGGGGTTAAACAAGAACAGTACCTCCAATAAAAAAAAAAGTACCATTTCAAACTAGCAAGGGATTATATTGGCCATTGGATCTGCTCATTAAAAAACGTTCAAATCTGTCTTAACAAGAGATTTCTATTTAGAATGTAATACATCCTTTTCCAGACAGAAGTTTTAGTCAACATGATCCGCATTCAAGACCTGATAACTACTGTTAAATCGCTGATCATATCACAAATTCTGTTGCCCAATTCCTTTTGAAATTCATTGCCTTTATTTTAATTAATTCTAAGAATTAATGAAGAATTTAATAATTTAATTATCATTAAACTGTAGTTTGGAACATTAACTGACATTTTTTTAAATGATTTTAATCGCGAAGGGTTAACCCTTTACATACCAACCCGTCAAAGATTGCTCCTGGTTCTACGATACAAACTTTCTGTTTTAAAGTAATCTAAATTAAAACCTTCCATCAACATTTCATGTTAATTTATGTTCCAAACTCCAGCTCAATAATGACAAAGATACCGAAAACTGACTCATTGAATACCTTAAAGATGTTAATGGAGGTCTCGTCAAAGTTTGATCAGCTTATTCCGTGAAGACCAATTCAGGAGAGGTAAAGCTGCTTAGGAAGAGTTGAATGATGTTGTTATACACCGGTTGTAACAACAGCACCAACATCAATATCAGAGAGAACCTTTACGCTAGATCTACAAGAAATAGTAACCAAATCACTCTCACAATACACCTTACTATCTTAAATAAGGATAGGACACACATTGGACAATGTAGTCTTTAGATACTCCTAAAACAAAAACGAATGATTATGGCTTGAGTACTTTTGGTCATTGGGTTGACCTTGGGTTTAACACAGCAGCAGCAACAAGTGGTCCGCCACATGAACAACAACAACAATGATATATCGGGTTCAAATTTTGGCACAAGATCAGCAATTTCAGGAAAGGGATAAGTCGATTACATCGACTCCAGTATTCAACTGGTGTTTATTTAATCATCCCTGAAAGGATGAAAGGTGGAGGCGCGTGGCTTAGTGGTTAGGGTGTCAGCATCATGATCGTCAGATTGTGGTTTCGATTCCTGGACCGGGCGACGCGTTGTGTTCTTGAACAAAACACTTCATTTCACGATGCTCCAGTCCACTCAGCTGGCAAAAATGAGTAACGCTGTGATGGACTGGCGTCCCGTCCAGCTGGGGAACACATACGCCATTGAAACAGGGAAACCGGGCTCATGAGCATGGCTAGGCCTTAAAAGGGCGCATTTATTTGTGGAGGCGCAATGGCCCAGTGGTTAGGGCAGCGGACTCACGGTCGGAGGATCGCGATTTCGATTCCCAGACTGGGCGTTGTGAGTGTTTATTAAGCGAATACACCTAAGTACCACGAGGTTCCGCCAGG
Source organism: Octopus bimaculoides (assembly GCF_001194135.2). NCBI lineage: Eukaryota > Metazoa > Mollusca > Cephalopoda > Octopoda > Octopodidae > Octopus > Octopus bimaculoides. The sequence continues at coordinate 59,355,830 of NC_068987.1, read as the reverse complement.
GGGTAGTGGCGAACCCTGTTGTACTCTTTCGCCCCAACTTTCTCTCACTCTTTCTTCCTATTTCTTGAGTAACGCTGCGATGGACTGGCGTCCCGTCCAGTTAGGGGGAACACATACGCCATAGAAACCTGGAAACCGGGCCCATGAGCCTGGTTAGGCTTTGAAAGGGCGACTAAGAAGGGATGAAAGGCAAAGTCGGCTACGGCGGAATTTGAACTCAGAACGTAAAAACGGACGTGCTAACGATTCTGCCAGCTAGGTGCCTTAAGCAACAACTATGATATATTGATTGCCCGGTAAGCTGAGTTAATTGTTCTGTTATGTCAAATAGCGTAGTTGACTACATTGTTATTTTGGAAAGAAGGATTAGGAAGAGCCATGTGAAGAGTATTTGTTATTTGTCTTCGGCATGGGCTGTCACACTTTGTCGAAGAAAATCTATTCATTTAGAATGTAAGAGAGATACACACAGACACACAGGTACACCCTCACACACACACACACTTGGCGCACAAATATACACACGTATCTGCCCAGAAATATATGGCATCTTGGGCAAGTGTCTTCTACTATAGCCTCGGGCCGACCAATGCCTTGTGAGTGGATTTGGTAGACGGAAACTGAAAGAAGCCTGTCGTATATATGTATATATATGTATATATATGTATGTGTGTATGTGTTTGTATGTCTGTGTTTGTCCCCTCAACATCGCTTGACAACCGATGCTGGTGTGTTTATGTCCCCGTAACTTAGCGGTTCGGCAAAAGAGACCGAAAGAATAAGTACTAGGCTTCCAAAGAATAAGTCCTGGGGTCGATTTGCTCGACTAAAGGCGGTGCTCCAGCATGGCCACAGTCAAAAGACTGAAACAAGTAAAAGAGTAAAAGAGACAGAACATTTACATACATTCAGACACATCTTTCTCTCTCTCTCACCCTCTCTCTTTCTCTCCCTGTTTCTCTCACTCTCTCTCTCTCTTTCTCTTTCTCTCTCTCACTTTCTCTCTCACTCTCAACATGTATACATATGTGTGTGTGTGTATATATGTATATACATTTATATATGGGTATACGTTTCCATGTGTGTGTATATCTGTGTGTATATGTACGTGTGTATGAATACATACAAACATACGTACGTGCGTACGAACGTACATACACACACACACACACACACACACACACATACACACACACAAATTCTTCCTGCTCCATATATCACTTTCGCGGGGACAGATAAAAATAGAAATAGAAAAAAAAGTGAAGCATAACAAAAAACAGGACAAACAAATAACAAAACCATCCCATTACCGAACCCTTATTTCTAGTGTCGGAGTTCTTTCTACAGGACACCCGGAGTGCTGGTCACGCTTAATCTCACTCACTCACTGTAGAGGCAACGATCCAAAACATTATTGGCCGCACGTGTTTATGGTAATCGGCAAACGTTGGCTTCATTGCGACTTGAGGAAGTTCTACAGTGAGTACGTTGACCAGTTGAGTGATATAAAACATATGTATCCTTCTCGTAAGTTTGTTTCAAATAAACTTTATAATACAAGGCAAATATCTGAAATATTTCCCTGAATTTGACTCTAACTTGTCAGTACACATTATTAAACAATTATAATCTCTCTCCGACTCTCTTACTCTTTCTCTCTTCTTCTTTTTTTTTTTGTTTGTTTGCTTGTTTGCTTGTCTTTTTTTTTTTCACATTGGTAACTAAGTGGTTCACAATCCTACATCTGACAAAATTTTAAAAAAAGAATTACAATGTCCTAACAGTAAACGCAAGCATGGCTTTGTGGTTAAGAAGCGCGCTTCACAACCACGTGGCTTCGGGTTCAATCTTACTGCGCCGCTGCACCCTGAGTAAGTGCCTTCTACTATAATTAAGAGCTGAACAATGCTTTGTGAGTGAATTTGGTTGACAGAAACTGCATATGAGCGCATCGGTGTGTGTGTAAACCTGTCATACATACATACATATATATATATACATATATATAAAATTTGAAGATAAGCAACGAAAATTCAATAGGTTATAGCAGTACGTTTCGTACAAGCTCCATTTATTCATGTAGTGAGAACATGTAGTGAAACAGCAGTATAGTCAAGATGTGTCTTCTTCTCTTACTCTTGTTTTTTGCAAACATCTTCAAAATGACTTTCTAAAATGAAATTCCATTATGCAGCTGAGGAGTATATTTTCATTGTATTTTCTGTGGTGTTCTCACTACATGAATAAATGGAGCTTGTACGAAACGTACGTACTGCTATAACCTATTGAATTTTTGTTGCTTAACTTCAAATTTTATTCACCAAATCTCTTGATTTTGTTTTTGGTTTTAATCCTACCAAATTCTGGTACCTCAAACATTTTAAGTACCACATTTAATCTTTTGATTAAATCTATATTATTATTACATATATATATATATATATATATGATTGAACGCCATGCATCCATTTCCAAGTAAGTTTATCTTATATATATATATACACACGTTTATGAATGTTTTGCAAGATTCCTGATGTGAAATTGTGGACTAAACAAAACAGGAGACACGTGGGTTGGAAGAGTCGCTGAATAAGTCACAAGTGTTTGACGAAAGATTTCCAGACAATGGACATAAGATAAAATTAGACCAATAATAAACGAGTGAAGAACGGGTCTAGTCGGTTTGGCTGCCAGCATCAATTCTGACTGAATTGATTTCATATTCAGTGTAATGATACATTTTTGCTATAAATCAATAAATAAAAACTTATTAGTAATTAAAGTTTGAAAATTTTGGTAATTTTAGCCACATTCATACCTGTTTCGATAGTAAGAAGCGGAGCATGAGAACTCTTTTGTCTACAAGAAAGCCCGTATTGACAAATATATTGAAACCACTTGTTTACCTATCTGTTGACAATTGAGTATGTGAATTTATGAACTGGTCAACAAAATGTTTTTAATAATATTTAATTTGTAGTATTTAATTTATTTACATGAAATCTTCCAGTTAAAAATTGTAATGTGTTTATTGCATGTAACGTATTGTTTATCGCATTTGCATTGAATGCATATTGAATGCTTAAATGTTTGGTTTTTAAGCATATTTAAATTGTAATTAAACACATTTAGATTGTAATGTGTTTATCGCATGAAACGTGTTGTTCATCGCATTTGCATTAAATGCACATTGAACGCTTAAATGTTTGTTTACTCGTTTCTTTTTGTCATTGAGCATTGAGGTGGTTGTGAGGTGTGCTAAATATAACAGCTAAATAAATTTTTTTTTTTTTGATAAATCATTTAGATTAACATAAACATTTATTATCATGAAAGAAAATTACTGGAGAACTTTTATCTAATTCTTCTAAATCTTTCTGTTAAAGATTGTAATGTGTTTATCGCATGTAATGTGTTGTTCGTCGCATTTGCATAACACGTGTTGTTTACAAATATTGACAACACGTGCTATTTTCAGGATATTGACGACAAAATGTATAGTCACGCACAAAATGACAGCTTCCAAAAATCCTGTTTCCTGACTGGGTGAAAATGATCAAACTTTAAACCTCCATAACTTTTAAAAACATTTTTCAGGAAAAAGTGAAACAACCCTAACAATTCAGTTTGGGCAAATGTATTATTGAGCCAAATTTTAAAATTTTCAGTAAACTTCAATTTTTGAAATGCTGGCAGTCAAACTGACTAGATCAAAGAACGAATATATAATGCGTGTGTTTATTTGGCAGGAAAAAAGAAACGACCGCCCT
>NC_068987.1:59345411-59351785 GCF_001194135.2 Octopus bimaculoides | reverse complement strand
ATATATATAATTAGACAGAAGCATGGCAAGGAACGAACGGAAGATGTCACTCACATGGAAATGCTCTTTTCTCATCAGTTGTAAAAACAAATCATTGCTATTTCACACCTTTAACGATAATATTGTTCTTTTGTGTGTGTGTATATATATACATACATGTAATTTTTTAAAATTTTTATATACCTTTTTAGATTCTTTAAATATATCATTTTATATATTTATATATCTTTTATATATATATATTTATATCTTTTTATTTTATTTTATCTATAATTTTAATTGTGAATTTATTTATTTATTTATCTATGTATTTATTTTTATAGATTAAAAACATTTTTAAATTGTAAAAACTGCAAATTTATATATATTTTCTTTTCTCCGTGTGTGTGAGGGGTGGGCAGATGAGGCCCATTAGCTGTGATGAAGGCAACTCTTCTAGGAGAGGGACACTTTGACATAAAACCAGGTCATGGTAATGACAGTCCCTTAACTGGCTGCACTGTCAAAGCCATGACTGTTGACGGGGCAGACTGGGCTCCTGTTTTGAAACGAAGCCCTGATTGAAACAACCAGTATCGGAGAATAAAGCTCTGAATTCAAATTGACTTACCACTGCAGGCTTGCAGTATCCTTTTGAGGAAAATCCTAGGAGAAGGTACTCCGATATAAAGCATGCAGTCAACTTAGAACTAGTCATCTTGCTTTGCTTGTCACTGGAATCTACTATTTTGACCCAGAGAGTGGTAAAAGTGTTACACAAGCGTTTGTCACTGAAATGCAATGAAGTACAGATGTCCTCGACAAAACACCATTATCTTACAATCATCACTTTTCAAAAGTCCTAAGGCGATAGAGGCGTAGCGACGTATGCAGACTTGACTGATTGGAAGCACAGTTATAAATCTGCACATAAGGCGGCAGGGTTCTTATCTTAACATCGCTAACATTGTTTACGTTGACAGGAACTGTTTTCAGTGAAGAATCCTGTGTTTGAGCAGCCCTTTTAAGGAGAACACTGCTCACCTGAATATACTGGGAAGGTGCTAGAAAAGGTGCACTAAAAATTGTCTGTCCTCTCTCTGCTCGTTAGTTTACTGCGGCTAAGGTGGTTCAATTTAGCAGGAATGAACAAAGAATTGATATATACAATGATAACAAATATTCAAGGAATAAGGTTTCTCTTAACCTGGCCTGTTGGAATGTGAGAACTCTTTTAGATCGAGCAGAAAGGCCTGAAAGAAGAACAGCTCCAGTAACTAAGAAGCTAAGGCGTCTTAATGTTGATATTGCAGTTCTTTCTGAAACAAGATGTTCAGATGAAGATCATCTTGTCGAAAGAGCGGCAGGTTTCACATTATTCTAGGTTGGGAAGCCGAAGGGAGAGAAAAGGGAAGGTGGTGTTGAGTATGCAATTAGAAGTGATTTGCTAAAAGACCTAGAACAACCACAAAGTATAAATACACGCATAATGAAAATCCGGATCCCTCCTTGTGGGCGTTATGTAACTGTTTTCTCTAGTTATGCTCCTACACTTTCAGCTAGTGAGGAAAATATCCATACATTTTATGAAGAGCTTAGAAGAAGTATTCTGTCAGTTCTTTTGAATGAGAAGTTGATTGTGCTTGGTGACTTTAATGCATGTGTTGGTAGAGACTATGGTGCTTGGAATGCACTTGGGCGTTATGTAATAGGAAAGGTGAACAACAATGGATTGCATCTGCTACAAATGTGCTCTGAGCTAGGATTGATTGTTGGGAATACTTTCTTTCATCGTATAATGAAACATAAAGTTACCTGGATTCACCCAAGATCAAAGCAAGGTCACATGATTGACTTTGTATTAACTCGGAAAGCTAACTTACAAGATTTGTGCTATCTAAGAGTATTGCGAAGTGCTGATTGTGATACTGATCACAAAATATTTAGGGCCAAGTTCAAGTTCAGGGTCCGTAAGAAGATTCGTAGTACAGGTGTACGAGTACCAAAGAAAATTCATGTTGAGCAGCTAAAACAACCACAAGTTTTGCAGTTGTTTCAGAAGAGACGCAGCGATCTTTCCATGATGGAATATATAAAATGGGATCAAAGGTATTAGTTTTTATGAGGAGACAACACCGAGACTGGTTTGATTCTAATGATACAGTGATAAATGAGCATTTAGCAACAAAGAGGTCCACCCATGAAAAGCATCTTGACCCAAACGTTAAGAACAAAGTGCAACTAGAAAAGTTGTACAAGTTTCAGAAAACAGACTTTCAAAAAGAACTCAGGAGGATTAAAGATACTTGGTGGAGAAATTTGTCTGGGGAAGTACAATCAGCCTATGACAGGAAAGACATTAAAAGTTTCTATAGTTTATTGCGGCAAGCTTTAGGACCGCAATCTTCATCATCATATGTTCACTTGAAGTCGAAAGATGGAAATGAGGTTATTAAAGATCTTCCTGGAGTAATGAATAGTGAGAACACTTTGCAGATATTTTCCACAATCCGTCTGTAGTGAACATGGATATCATAAGCAACATTCCGCAAAGAGAGATAGTGCAACACATGGATGATACACTTTCCATTGAAGAAGTAAATCTGGCATTAGGTAAACTGAGATAAGGTAAAGATCTTGGATTGGATGGTATTCCAGTTGAAATTCTGAAAGCAAGTGGGGATTATATTTCATCTTAAATTCATAACCTGATAAGTCGAGTTTGGAATGAATCTTCTGTATCACAAGAATGGATAAATAGCATTTTAATCTCTGTATACAAGGGTAAGGGCCCGAAAGCAATGTGTGGTAATTCTAGAGGGATAACTCTTCTGGCACATACCGGGAAGATGCATTCAAGGATCATGTTAGATCGTCTTGTTGAGAATGTATGTCCACATGTAATTCCTGAAGAAGTGTGGTTTTAGACCTGAGCGAGGACCAATGGACATGACACTTTGTGTGAGGGAGGTTCAAGAGAAACGCTTAGAGGAGCAAATGCCACTATACCAGGTCTTCATAGATTTAACTAAGGCATTTGACACACGGTAAACAGGGAGGCACTGTGGATTGATTTGTGTAAACTTGGTTGTCCAACACATTTTGTGAGCATTTTTAAGGAACTACACAGAAATATGAAAGCTCAGGTAGTCTTTAACTGTGAGCTATCTCATGAATTTTCAGCGGACAGCGGTGTCAAACAGGGAGACATTTCTGCCCCTACACTTTTCTCTATTTATTTTGCTGCATTACTTTGGTATGCTTTCAAGGAATGCAACAAGGGAATCGGAATTAGATTTCGGACATCTGGTCGTATTTTTAATTTGACCCGGTTTAACTGCAAAACAAAGACTTTCAAAATACTTCTTAGAGAATTACTTTATGCTGATGATTTGTTGGTATACACAGAGGGGGATATGCAACATTTAATGGACAGATTTTCCACTGCATGTGTACATTTCGAACTCACAATTAGTTTGGGGAAAACCAAAGTAATGTTTACTCCCGTGCCAGGACAAACATTCTGAACCAAATATTTTTGTGAATGGAACAAGGTTAGAAGTTGTTGATACCTTTGTTTACCTAGGAAGCACACTATCAAGAGATGGTTGTCTTGATGCAGATATATTCTATCAAATAGAGAAGGGAAGTGTTGCAATTGGAAAGCTAGAAAAGTGAGTATGGGTGGATAGAGGTATTTACCTGCAGACAAAAATCAGTGTCTATAAAGCGTGTGTATTGTCTGCACTTCTTTATTCAAGTAAGATATGGACCATTTACAAGCGTCACATAAAAATGCTGGGGAGATTTCATCAAAAGTGCTTCAGACGTATCTTAGGAGTCAAGTGGCTTCTACCAGTCTATCACTTTATATTTCTTTGGCCTAGGGTTATCCTTCCGACAGATCTCATTATACAGTGTCCTGGCTACAGCATCATGTCTCATTGGTAGATAATACCGCAATGACATTTTTGGACAACTGCTTATGATGTGGCTGAATCTTCGGTATTAACTCCACAAAGTCTGCATTGGTTATCATATTTTGGTGAATGAATGTATGTAAGTACGCATTAATTTTGCTTAATTAATAATGCATTCGTTTGAAAAGCTCGGAAACGTAACGAATAACATTTGTTTTGATGTATTAAATAATGATATTATTTTCAAGATTTAACCCCCTCTTGAGTTGGTCTCAACTAGCTTTTCATATGTGTGCGTGAGAGTGTGTGTCTGCATTTGCTTGTATTCATATATGCATGTAACAATGTATATGTATGTATATGTGTATGTATGTCTGTATGTATGTATGTATGTATGTGTGTATGTATGTATGTATGTATATACATCCACACACACACACACACACATACACACATATGTTCTCACTTTCATACCAAACAAGCAACAATATAATCAGTATGTAGAACAACTTGTTGTGAGCGACGTAGTGTAAAAAGATATGCTTACTGTAAGTAACTACCGTTAGACGGTTTCGATTTCCACTTGCAAACAACAATACTTCAAAAAAGTATTAACACACACACACGCACTCAAACATTGATATATATGATATATATATATACAATACACTATATTGTATCTCTTGAAAAAAATAAATGAAAACACTCACCTCTGTACCGAATTAGCTTTGTGCAATTGTTTAACACTAGATCAGCAATGATCGAATAAATCCATGATCAAAATTTGTCCAGATGTAACCATCTTGTCCTTGTTTTAACTGTAGTTCCCACAGAGCCAGCTTATTCTGGGGTTTTCCATTTTTAAGACAGGAAGTTAAGATTTAGGGCAGATTTAGCTACAGGTGCTCGACGTTGAGTGCTGGTCTAAATTCACAATAGCATTTCTGTGTCAGTTCTCCAACTTTCTAAGTTCTTTATTCTTTTATTGTTTTTTTCCGGTTCCAATCATTGGACTGCACACTTGTCAAGCTAACCTTAACGACTATAGGTATTTATATCAGCCTGGTATGTATTTCATTGATATGTATTTATAGACTGGTTAAATTGCAGTCAGTTTTGATGATGATTTAATGTCATGCTTAAACGCAAATACCATGCTAAGCCAAGAGTTCGCACACGCACACTCATATACTCAACATACGCGCGCGCGCACGTATGCGTATATGTGTGTGTGTGTGTGTGTGTGTGTGTGTGTACATATATATATATATATACTTTTATATATATTTTTTTCAGCTTATCTGTCTTCGATACGAAGAAAATCTACAGGTTTCCGTCTCAATAAACCACTATTGTCCCTGAAAGTTGTTTTTTTACATTCACTACGGATTGTTTGAATCTAACTTTCTTCCTACACCTCGATCCCTGGATCTTACACACACACCCACACCCACACACACACCCACACACACACACCCACACACACACACATGTATGTATGTATGTATGTATGTATGCATGTATATAAAATCCCACGCAGTAGAATTGATCTTGAATCTATTTGCTTATGAGGTGAAATTCTTCACTTCACAGCCATTACAATATTTTCCTGATTAGCTTACTTTCCACCCCAACAGGACCGATAAAATAATATAGTTATCTTGAGTCATTCGACTACAGTTATCACATAATAAATTTAATCTTGGTGTTAGCCAACGTTTGTCTCATAGACATTTTGTCTCTTCTCTCTGTTTTCTACCGCTAGAACATGGCCATTGCTCTTTGGCGCAGGTTGATCTCAGTCCCCCTTTCCATTCCCAATAACTCGGTCGTCTTTCATTTTCTCGCCACCCATATTGTATCCAGCTCCCCTACCTAGGTGCCGTATTATTCACTACGCTCAGTTGTTTCCTTCTCAGAACGTTGGCGTTCTGGAATCCCCTCCTTGCATATGTTTTTATGCAGCTGTTGATTTGCAACACTTTCAGTTAATTTTATCAATCTCACTGGTCCCGGAGGGTCTGCTAAGGCCATGGACACAACCCCTTCCTCCAGAGCAAATTAAAAAAAAAATATACTATTTACAATGGGCTTGTTAAAATGAATGAGAATTGTGATACTCATATATGTCCGTATGTACGTGGGTGCATACGCCTGTGTAAAGTGTATGTGTGTGTAAATTTGAAACCATGTGTATTTTGTTTTTGAATAGATGTGGGTCATTTTCTGTAACTTCACTAAATTTAATATATAAAATTTGCAAAGATGGATATTTTAAAGGTTTCAGATCTTAATATTCATTTACTGACATTACATCTTAGGCTATATGAATGGTGAAAAAATTTCAGTTCCAGGCTTTTTGTTTTTATTGTTCCCAAAAGTAATAAACGAAAAAATCTCTACAGATTTTTACAAACATGGTGTATAAAATTAAATTGAACGGTGTTATAGATTGTGTGTAAATAAGATCGGAAG
>NC_068987.1:59344350-59345345 GCF_001194135.2 Octopus bimaculoides | reverse complement strand
TATATATATATATATATATCCTTCATATTGTAGAATGAGGACCACCCAAATAGTTACAAAAATAGCAAAAGAAAAGAAAAGAAATATTAATAAAAGTCGGTAGTTAACCGTGTATAATAATGTCAACTACACAGAGTAAAATGATGGCGTCATGAGTTCTCAGTGAGTCAAGATTTCGACACTGAAAGGCTAAATAACCGAGTGGGTTTGGCATTCGACTACCTGCTCACAGTTCGAGTGTTCAAAATCTGTTGAATCCGTTTAACAATGCATCTTATCAAACAGCTTATTCCATAATGTCGCAGTTAACATTATCCATTGCTGATACGTATCAGATTCTTTAGGAACGTTGCCAACCAGAGACCAGTCACTGAGGTAATTTGTCCATTATTGATTTCTAGCACCATGAAGCCAGAACTAAACTCTTCTTTTAAAATTCTTCCGAACATTACTTGGCATTCACCTTTATATATTTCACCTTAAACAAAGATTGTAAGTTCGCTGTCATAAGAGCGTCGAATAGAATGCTTTGAAATATTTGTTCTGTCTCCCTGTGCTTTGAATCCAAATCTAACTGAGGCAAACTTTGATCTACCACCCTTTTTCAGATCGATAAATAAAGTACCTGTCCAGTACTGGGGATGAGTTTTCTACCTTTTTCTCGAAGATATCTGCTGTAACCGCTGAGAAAAGAACGGAATCCACTAAGTTAAGGAACCGAAGACATACCATCCCGATGGCACTCCTGTAGTTCCACCAACTGTTGTGAACCTAAGGCAAGTCCATGGTTTTTCACTTACTTATTGTAATTATGTAATCAATATCTTGATAAAGTACTTCACTACGTTGACTTGTTTGCAACATAATACATGAAAACGAAATTTCAGCAATTTCCAAAGCTTCAGTAATGATTAAGCATCATACTTACATACATAAATACACACACATACACACGCACACACACACACACACACACACACACACACACACACACA
>NC_068987.1:59339887-59342760 GCF_001194135.2 Octopus bimaculoides | reverse complement strand
ACACGAACACACAAAATAGAGAGTGAAGCTTTTTGCAGTTGTTACGTCAATACCGGAAGTTGACATTGAGGAACCTTTTTAAAGAAGTGAATCTTAAATATAAAGCAATATGGAAGCATTTGGTGAAGTCGATTTCACGTGAAAAGCGATTACACACACATCTCTGTTTTATATATAGTATAGATATATATATTTATATAAATACATACATACATACATACATACATACATACATACGTACATACATACATACATACATACATACATGTATGTATGTATGTGTGTGTGTGTATGTATGTATGTATGTATGTATAAGCATGTCAGAATGGTTAAGCAGTTCTCTTCACAATCACAAGGACCTAGAATCTTCAGATCAAAATTGGATAGACAGAAACTGCATAGAAGCCTGCTGAGCGGGGTGTACCTGTAATTCAAAGGTGCAGTCTTGTCACATACTGTATCATGTTTGACTGTGCCTGGGAATTACATTAGGTGTGCACTATCTGTGGAATACTCAGCCACCTATGCATTAATTCAATGAGCAGATATTTCATATCGAGTAACTGAATCCTTATTGTTAAACGATGGAGAAAGGAATCCCCTGAAACCTACCATCCAAGGTACCTGGTTCATTTCATTTTTTTCATTTTATCTAGTTTCAGCTCATGAGCTGTGGCCATGCTGGGGCACCGCCATTTGGTGTTGCTACACAATTTTACTTCAGGAATTGACATTTGGTGCATGAGAGAGTTTGATGCAGCTGCTCTCATCTGCACCTCCTGCCGTGGAGTTGGTTCATCTGGGACACCTGACAGGAAGAGGTCCAGCTTCATCTTGAAGACACCTACATCCACCACATGCAGGTCTCTCAGGTCCTTCAGGAGGATATTGAAGAGCTGTAGACCTCTGAAGCCCAGGCTATTGCAGTGTCTTGTCCTACATCTTGATGGTTGTGAATTCTTGCTCAATAAAATTTTATGAAAACTATCATTGACTTCGACAGCAGCAAAGTTTTAACCGTTTCTGGCACGCAAATCTTCCTTTTAAAATTGGACACCACTGGGTTCCATCTGCTCTGATCTGTTGTACCAGCAAATTTGTCAGATCACACTATTAGAACCTGTGCTGATGGATCTTTCGCTGATCCACACTAAACCGACTTTAGAATGTCTTATGGTTTAGTGTGTCTTATGGTATTTCCCATCACTTACTTTTGTAAATCAAGGACGATACACGACGTTGTTTTCAACAATTCCTACTTATTCACACTCGGTACCGCGGACAAAATTCAAGATAGTGTACATTTTTTAAATCAGAATCTTCTCGAATATCTGTTCAATGTTTCTGTTCAATTAACCTCTGTTCAATTAACCTGCACAGCAGACGTCAAGTTTTCATATCTTCCGTACCGTATATATTTTAAACGAAAAACGCATATACAGGGAAAGTGCCTATTGTTAATGTGTTGAATAAATTAATGTGAAGGCACGTGACTTAGAGGTTAGGGTATCCGCTTCATTATCTTAAAGTTGTGAGCTCGATTCCCGACAGCACGTTGTGTCCTTGAGCAAGACACTTTATTTCACGTTGCTCCACTCAACTCACCTGGCAAAAAATGAGTAGTACCTGTATTTCAAAGAGCCAGCCTTATCACAATCTGTGTCGCGCTGAATCTCACTGTAAAACTACTTTAAGAGTACGCGTGTCTGTGGAATGCTCAGCCACTTGCACGTTAATTTCACGAGCAGGCTGTTCTGTTGATCGGATCAACTGGAACTCACGTCGTCGTAATTGACGGAGTACCAAGTACGGTGGGGGAATGAATTAATAGTTTTGAATATTATATGATCATTTTTGTCCGTCTTTAGGTTTTGAGATCAAATCCGTTGAGGTCAACTTTGCCTTTCATTCTTTCGGAGTCGATGAACATTGGGATCAATGTAATCGATCTACCCCTTTCCTCGAACTTGCTGGACTTGTGTCGAAAATTGAAACCAACATTATATGATCATATTTTAGGATAAGGAAATCTGTGATGTTGGAAATGATTCATTTTAGTTAATAGGTGACTTAGAAAATTCTTTAATAAATAGTAATAGGTGTATCGGCACAACTTCACCAATTTCGATCTTATGTTAAAAATTGCAAGCAGCTCTAATATACTGTCATATTTTTTATGAGAAACACGGATCATACGTATTTTCATTACTTGTCTACTTCATTTTTGACGGTAAAAGTGACGAGAGCGCAGAACAAATATAGCAAAAGAATTTGTGTGAAGAGCTCCACTGGCTTCTCCATCCTTTACCGATTTACATCAGCGAAACAAATACACATACAGATTTATATATATATATATATATATATATATATATATAGTCCTAAATTTTTGAAATGTCTAAACAATTTTTTTCTATGCATTTCTAACTGTACTTTACTACTTCTGTCCAGAAGAAATAAGGCGTCATCCCTATATAGACCACCTGTGACTTCAGGAAAGGAAGACTGGATTAATGAAAGGATATATATTCCGACTAGGTCACTGGCCTGAGCAGAATCGTGTGAGCGCGTTGCTATATCAAAGGAGTTTTCCCTATCTAACCTTCTCCATAATTAACCATCAAAATCTACTAAGTTGGCTCGCGCAGCAAGAATATCTATTTCACGTCGGGACAAATCAGAACTTTTCATGCTAAAAATAAGGGCTTGATTGAGAACGATCGGGTTGATAGTGACATAGTAGTTCCCTATATCAATTTGCAATAAATTACTAGTTTTATTAATTTCAAGAAGCTTGAGCCATCCAACCACCTCTTGGGTATCAGACCAGAGGGCTAAGGTATATATATATATATATATATATATATATATAT
>NC_068987.1:59337538-59338575 GCF_001194135.2 Octopus bimaculoides | reverse complement strand
ATAGTCGTAATCTATGCCGTTTGAAAGGGATTTGTATAAATTTTCACTAAAAGATATCCATCTTTCTAAACGTTATGAGGAAAAAAATTCAGATCGTGTGAATTTTTCGAAACTCCTTGCTCCACCCCCTCGCAAAATTTCTTTCTCATAAATCCTTATAAACTCTGAAACTGCAACATCTAAGCGGTATTTGAGGAAAATTTTGTTAAAAAGTATCCATTTTCTTGGATGTTATTAGGCAACAAAGTCGGGGGCGTATACATCTGTAGTAATACCCTTTTATTTATACGATTTTTTCATTTCATGCTTATTTCATTCATTGTTTGCAATGTTTTCTCTCACACACACGCACACTGCAAAACTTACAGATGGGCTGCTGAATTGTAAACTTTATGTTGCTTTCAGGGGAAGGTAAAACTTGACAAACTGCTTCTCCCTATGTTGTTGGACTACCGTGATATTTGTTTAAAAAAGAGAGATTATGACTGTGATAAAATAGCGAAAGCAATATTTACTAAGCAAGTGAACGCTATTATGCAATGAAATAATTAGACGTAAAATATAAAAATTATTAGAATTGGAAATCAAATGTGAAAATATTATAAAAGGGGCTAGCAGAAAACCGCCCGGAGTGTAGTCTTTCTGCTAGTATATACTAATAACGAGAATTACCCTTGGATGGAACTTATGAATATTTTAATGCATGGTTACGCACGTTTCTACAAATCTCTTAAGATCACAGTTTGCATTCCTGAGATGATTACGGTGTAGTTCGTAGTATCTGTTGGCATCGGGTAGATCATCTTCATGGATTCATTTCTTTAGGCGATGTACCATTAATGGATGTTTAACTGAGGGTTGTTTATCCCTTTTGACCTGTGAAAAAGGTTGATTGAGTAAAACAAAAACTGATGAACAAAATAACTGGTTCACCAGTCAGCATCATTAGTCTGTGGCTGGCATAATGGAATAGGAGCTTTATTTGCATATTCAAAATGTTTTCTGTAAACAAATTTTATATATATATATATATATAT
>NC_068987.1:59332384-59335010 GCF_001194135.2 Octopus bimaculoides | reverse complement strand
TATATATATATATATATATATATATATATATGTATATATGTATGTATATATATGTATGTATGCACGTATAGATAGATAGATAGATAGATAGATAGATAGATAGATAGATAGATAGATAGATAGATAAGGAGACAGACAGACAGACAACATAGACTTTTCCGTCGTCAGACGACGTTTGAGGGTCCCGCTATTTCTTAACTGTTGTTGAAGACACACAGGAAAACGATACGATGAAACTGAAAGTGTATTTACAACAATGTTATGCAAGCTCCATAACAGATCATGTTTGATTTTGTGGTTCCAAATAACAATATCAAGAATGGTTGTGCTTCAGATAGGTAGCTGATTGCAAATTTCGGTTCAATCAATACTCATTGGTTCTCTAGTCTCAATGCATTCATTCTGTTTTTAATTTCTTGGTGTATATGTAGGTGGAGGTGCATTGGCCCAGTGATTAGGGTAGCGGAGTTGCGGTCATAGGATCGCGGTTTCGATTCCCAGACTGGGCGTTGTGAGTGTTTATTGAGCGAAAACACCTAAGGCTCCACAAGGCCCCACGAGGCTCCGGCGAACCCTGCTGTACTCTTCCACCACAACTTTCTCTCACTCTTTCTTCCTGTTTCTGTTGTACCTGTATTTCAAAGGGCCAGCCTTGTCACACAGTGTCACGTTAATTTCATGAGCAGGCTGTTCCGTTGATCGGATCGACTGGAACTCTCGACGTCGTAAGCGACGGAGTACCAACAACAACAACAACAATATATGTAGGCACAGGTGCAAACATGACTGTGTGGTAAGAAGCTTGCTTCTCAACCACATGCTTCCGAGTTCAGTCACACTGTGTTGTATCTTGGACAAGTGCTTTCTACTATAGCTTCGAGTTGATCAATGCCTTATGAGTAGATTTGGTTGACAGAAACTGAAAGAAGCCTGTCACACACACACACACACACACACCCACACACACATACACACACACACACATACACACACATATGTATATATATATATATATAGAAGTGAGAGGACAAACGAAAGAAAGAGCACTTAACACATTTATTGGGAGTTACATGTATTTTTCGAAACAGTATAATTCGGATTCTGTGCTACTTCAAGTTTCGAAGCCCCTAACGGCGATCATCTCTTCAGGCTGGTAAGAATCCAAATGACTGGATATGGGGGTTGGGTGCATGGGTGTCCTTTTGTCTATGTTTGTCCCCCACTACCGCTCGACAACCGGTGTTGGTGTGTTTACATCCCCGTAACTTAGCGGTTCGGCAAAAAGACAGGATAAGTACCAGGCTTAAAAGGAGAAAATATAAGTACTGAGATCGATTCATTCGACTAAAATTCTTCAACGCGCTGCGCCAGCATAGCTGCAGTCAAATAACTGGAACAAGCAAGGATATATTCCAGATATCATGACTAATATAGTAAAGTAGAATCTCCATGATTTTCTCTCGCAGATGGCAAAGATGTGATGATTTGGATTTTACATAGCCTACATTTGTTGTCACCTGATCATTCTACCTTCTTGTGTGGGCGATGCTTTGTTGTAGTGAGGCAACCCTTAAGGTGATAAGATATAAACTTGTGAGTATTCCATACTAATTATTTGCCAATCATTAATATCTTCCATGGAAACTAAAAGATTAATTATTATTCTTTGAACTTCAATGATCCAAGCACATCTCTCTTAGTAGACAGGTTTGTTTTTTGTTTTTCGATTTTTCTTTTGTTAGGTAGAATTTTCCAAACTTCTTTGGAAGAATTCACGGGCAGTTTTCTGCCATGTTTCTCTTCAAGATCATTAATTATATTTATGATATTGTTATTATTTTCATGTTCACTGAAGAGTGTGTGCTTATCAAGGTATTTTGTACATTTCTGATCAACATTAAGTCCTTTAGATGAGGGATTCTCTACCATTTCTTTTTAATCTATGAACCCCTTTGATTACTATTTTATTTTGGTGGATCCCCATAGCCATTCGATGTTTAAAAACTAGTTTTGTAGAAACTTGTGTAGGCTGAATTATGTAAAATGCTAAAGAAAGAAACTAAGCTGTTTCTTGCAATGCATACCAATACATACATCTAAAACAAATTGTTTTTTCAGGGTCCCTTAAAACGCTATTGAGGTTCTCCAATTTACTATTTTGTTGCAAGGACACCCCGAAATCTTATATGAACCCGCCGGGGGCCATATGGACCCCTGCTAAGAACCACTGATCTAGATAGTCATATATACATGAGTGTGTGTTTATGTGTGTGTGTGGTGGGTATGTATGTCAGTATGCCAGTGTTCACATATCTATCTATCTCTCAGACAGAAAGATAGACAGACAGACAGGCAAATAGATAGATAGATAGATAGATAAATAGATAGATAGATAGATAGATAGAGAGAGAGAGAGAGAGAGAGAGAGAGAGAGAGAGAGAGAGAGAGAGAGAAACAGTGATATCTTTCTTTGGAAGAACTGACAGGCATATGTCTCTTCAAAATCACTAACTATATTTATGATATTGTTATTTTCATGCACACAATCTATCTGTCTATCTATCTATCTATCTATCTATCTATCTATCTATCTATCTATCTATATATATATATATATATATATATA
>NC_068987.1:59327147-59329562 GCF_001194135.2 Octopus bimaculoides | reverse complement strand
ATATAAATATATATAGATACATACATACATACATACATGCACACATACATACATACATACATACATACATACATACAGATAGATAGATAGATACATGTACACACACACATATACACGCATGTGTAAATATGTATATACGTATGCATGCATGTATGTATGTATGTATGTATGTATGTATTTATGTATGTACATGTATATCTATCTATCTACTTGTTTCATTCATTTGACTACGGCCATGCTGGAACACCACCTCTAGTCAAGCAAATCAACCCCAGGACTTATTCTTTGTAAGCCTAGTACGGTTTGTGTTGCCGAACCGTTATGTTACGGGGACGTAAACACACCAACATCGGTTGTCAAGCGATGGTGGGAGGACAAGCACATACATACATATGTATGTATATATATATATATATATGACGGACTTCTTTTAGTTTCCGTCTACCAAATCCATTCACAAGGCTTTGGTCGGTGCGAGGCTATAGCAGAAGATACTTGCCTAAGCGGAACTGAACCCGGAACCATGTGGCTAGGAAGTAAGCTTCTTACTACTCACCCACTCCTATATATATATACATATATATAATTAAGAATCAGTTGAATTAGGTACTTAAATTGAGGCACCAAGCCAGTTCGGTATAGTCCGCACAGTCCCTGCTTAGGTGAACAGGATGTAAATAAGTAACAAGTATGTCCAGGTATCAATACATTACCGCCGTTCTACCACAAATATAACATAAGGAAACAACGTAATTATTTTGGTTTCTAGTATTGATATAAATTTGTTAAAAATGGTTTATCCTTTATATTGGAAATCTGTATGGTCATCTACTCTGAGGAAAACGGTTTCTTTCAAAGTGATGTAATGTCTCCATTGATCGATTAAATGGAGTCGCTCGAAACGGCCGTAATGTATTGATACTTGGACATCTTTGTTACTTATGTACATTCTATATATATATATATATAGATATTACCTATATATAACTTATAAGATTAAACACGTATGTACATATATAGTCACATGTATATATGCTTGTATATACATACATCTATACGTATATGCGCATATGTGCACATGTATGCGTACATATGTGCATATATACAAACATATATAATATGAACAATACCTCTCTGTGTGTGCATACATATATATATATGTGTGTGTGTGCGTGTATATATACATACATATATGTGTATGTATATATTTTTACATATATACGCACACACACTAATGCCGTGAGAGGCATACATTCTTACACATAAACATACACATACATATACGCACATATATACCCACATATATGCGCACGTTTTATGAGTATGAGTATCTCCATCATTATGCAGCAGAAGAGGTAGATAGGTTACGCTTTCTTCTCTCCCACTCTCTCTCTCTCTCTCTCTCTTTCTCTCTCTCCCTCTCTCTCTCATTTTACTTGATCTTGGCACCTGGAACACAGAGACGTATTCCCCCGAGCGAATTCTAAAGAAAAACCTGACTGTGTTGTTTGGAGTTTTGCTTATCTCCTGAGCCGATCAGTCACTAACTGGCGTAATTTATTACAAAGCAATGAACTGGGGAATTGTGATACGAATGGCTTTCTCAGGGAAACAAAGGTTAAAGAAACCAAATGTGTTTTAAGAAAGAATTGAAATCCCATCGCAGGCTCGGCTTGCCGTAATAGACAAGACTGGAACTGCCAGACATCACCCATGGTTCTAAATACACAACGTGGCCACCGTAGGCGAAGGAGTGTTAGAGTTGGAACAATGTATTTGTTGACTGTATAGGTAATGCTTGCTGAGGGCTGTTTTGCTAAATACTTAGAACAAACAATATAAACATACATATATACATACATTCACAAACACATACATACACAGGTACATGCATAGGTATGCATACATGTATGTATGTATGTATGTATATAAATGTATTTACGTATCTATATATACGTGTATTTATGCATATATATTATATAAATACATACATACTAATAGATGTATATTAAATAAATTAATGCATATGTACATACATACATACATACATACATACATACATACATACATACATATATACATACATACATGGTTGTGTGGTAAGTAGCTTGCTTACCAACCACATGGTTCCGGGTTCATTCCCACTGCGTAGCACTTTGGGCAAGTGTCTTCTACTATAGCCTCGGGCCGACCAAAGCCTTGTGAGTGGATTTGGTAGACGGAAGACATAAATATCTCCAAGTTAAAAGGTAGCGAATTGGCAGAATCGTTACCGCGCCTGGCAAAATGCTTAGCGGCATTTCATCTATCTTTACGTTCTGAGTTCAAATTCCGCCGAGATCCACTTTGCTTTTCCTCTTTTCGGGATCGATAAATTAAGTACCAGTCAAATAATGGGGTCGATGTAATCGACTT
>NC_068987.1:59324138-59324847 GCF_001194135.2 Octopus bimaculoides | reverse complement strand
TGTGTGTGTGTGTGTGTGTGTGTGTGTGTGTGTGTGTGTGTGTGTGTGTGTGTGTGTGTGTATTCATACATAGACGTACACACACACATATACATACATGCAAACATGCATACATTTCAAACCTGTTAATATGTTGCCTGGTCAGCAAGGTTGAGTTAGCAAGTGTGGCCCAAGACATCAATACGCTATCAGTCACCACTTGCCACCTGTTATGAGTTTACCTGGCACCCATCTCTCACCATCATGTAAGTTACGGACGGAAATCGCAGATAGGACAGGTTACTGAAGGGAAATAGCAATTAAAAATATGTGGTGGAGTCGAACGGTAGTTTAACACATCGCTACTGCGGTTGTGTGCGTGTGAGTACGGGTGCGCATGCATTTACAATTATGTGTCGGCCTTTTCTGTTTGTTTTCCTGTCTTGTTTTTTGTCCGCCACTACATTCTTCCATGGCAAGATTTAATTTGTGTATACAAATTTAATTTGCGGTCCATGGGAAGAGCCGTTTTAACGATGCGTCCTGCCCAGCTCTTCGAAACGCCGGTGTTAAAACGGGGGTAGCTGATGAAGAAGAATGTTCTCTATGTGGCTTGTGTGTTTTCTCGTCTACGTTTTGTTTGCAATGTCCTGTACCCAGATATGCACCTATACATACAGGTGGATGTCGGTATGCACATACTTGTACGTATATATGCATATACTCATCT
>NC_068987.1:59322864-59323993 GCF_001194135.2 Octopus bimaculoides | reverse complement strand
ATATATATATATATATATATATATATATACACACAGAGAGGGTAAAGAGAGAAAGAGACGGAGATTAAGGGGGACAGAGAGAGAGAGAGAGAGAGTTAAAGAGAGGTGAAAAGTGAAAAATATATGCATATATAGAGATACATCAGTCCCAGTACCTGGCACCTTGGACAAATGCCTTCAACTATTGCTTCACGCCGACCAAGGCTTGTGAGCGGATTCGGTAGACGCAAACTGAAAAAAACAGTTATATATATATATATATATATATGTGTGTGTGTGTGTGTGTGTGTGTGTGTGTGTGTGTACATAAATATGTATATATATATGTGTATATATATATATGTATACATATATATGTATATATGTATGTATATATATATATATCCTATTACTCTTTTGTTTTTTCTCTCTTCCTCTTATTCTTCTACCTCCTCTTCTCCCCTCCTTTTTTTTCTCATTTATCCTATCTCCAATTTTTTCATCTCCTCTTCACAGTTCTGAGTGCCTGTTCTATTGCTAGATAGCCGTTGGACCTACATTAGGTTCATCTATTTTTTTTTTTTGAAAGGTTTTGCTTTTAGTCCTGCTGATTTTGTCGCAATCACCCTCACCAGGTTAGCCTAGAGACGGGATGCCGGTTTTAGTCGCTGACGATCCTACTATGCAACAGGTTGTACTGGGTTCCAGTTGCTGGAGGGAGCCTGCTACTCTTGTCAGCCATAAGATAAGTGCTTCATCGTGGCTAAGAGTTGTGTTGACTCTTATTTCTAGCAGTGCTGGTATTTACTAGTACCCTTAATCACTTTAGTGACGCCTATAGTTCTGCTTTTTAGTTCTGCTTTTTTATGAAATCAGCGTGGGATTTCTACAGTAACTCTTATAAACTGACAAGGCGAACCAGGTTAATCTTAGGCAGCCGAGTAAGAACCACAGGTGAGCATTAATATAAATGCGGAATCACTGCTGATCTGGCTATGACACGAATGCCTTCTTCCCTTATCAACCAAAAGTACTTTATCGTGGCTAAGAGTTGTTTTGACTCTTATTTCTAGCAATGATGGTGCTAACTAGTACCCTTAGTCAATTTAGAGACGTGTATATATATACATATATATATATATATATATAT
>NC_068987.1:59318555-59322656 GCF_001194135.2 Octopus bimaculoides | reverse complement strand
TATATATGCGTAAATGTCGAACAACGAGAATGAATGCTCAACATCGCATTGGTGTATAAAATTTCTTTATTTGTGTATTGCGGCTACTATTGGTTTTATGTTAAGAAAAATATCTAATATCTCAACAATTTTTCAAGCCTATCACATGGAGGAATGATGTTCGTCTCCATTTTGGGATGAAGATGTTATTGCTCAATATGAACATCACAGTGGATGTTTTATAGTGACTAACGATTTTCTTCACTGTTTGTTCTACCTTTCGACAAATAAATTCATTCGTTTTCATGGCGACACAGAGACAAAGAAATGTAGGAATGTCTTATTTTTCAACAATGCTAGCTTAATATATTGGTTTCTAATTTTGGCACAAGGCCAGTAAGTTCGGAGGGGGTGATAAGTTGATTACATCGACCCCAGTACTCAACTGGTACTTATTTTACAGACCCCCGAATGGATGAAAGGCAAAGTCGATCTCGGTGATATTCGAACTCAGAACGTAACGACGGACGAAATGCTGGTAAGCATTTTGCCCGGCATGCTAACAATTCTGTCAGTACACCGCCTTTTACACACATACACACACATACATGCACGTATAATCTTATAATGTAAACAGCTTTAAAATATATATTAGCGGAGTTTTTATTAAATATAGTTTGGGGAACTTTTCTTTGTGATACCGAAAAACAATAATTCAGATTTTTTATCTATTTTTTTTATTTTCATGTTTGCCGTCACCTATCCTCTTCGTTTCTGAGTACAAAACGATCTGTAGCTTTTCCTATTTTAGAATTTTTTCCTCACTTTTTCCTTTTTTGCATTAGTTGTATTAAACACAGGAGATTACAGTGCTGCAATAAAAATTTTCACTTTACGCTTATGATTAAGGTTGTAGGGTTAGCGTATAGGATTACCTGCACGCAAATACATGTACACATACATGTATACACACACCCATATCTGCGTATATGAATATGCATGTAGATATGCATATGTGTTTATATATATACGTGTTTATATGTATATGCGTTTATATATATATATATATATATATATATATATATACATGTGTTTACATACACATATATACTAGCACACACACACATGCATTTATATATACACATATATATATATACATAATACAAATGATATATGAGCATATACATGTATACATACATATATGTACATACCTACATCTACATGTATATATAGATGCATATCCGGGTACAGGACGTCAAAAAAGGAACAGGAACATAAACAAAGCACAAAAAACGGACTTCTTTTACGGACAACAGAATGAACACATAGGAAAACAGACGAGCCACTTATGGAACTTTTCATTCATCAGCTGCCTCTATTCTAAACGAAGCGTTTCGAATATATATACATGCATATACATCCATATGTCTGCGTGTGTGTGTGTGTGTGTATTCATTTATATTTACAGATACATATGTATTAATATATAGATGTGCGTATATATGTTTGTATATATGTGAATACATGTACATGCGAATATATACGAGTGAGTGAGTGTGTGTGTGTGTGTGTGTGTGTGTGTGTGTGTGTGTGTGTGCGTGTGTGCGTGTGTGCGTGTGTGTGTGTATGCACATACGCTATACATACATATATACATACATACATACGGTGATTAACATTTTAGCAGATCGAAAGAGAGAAGACCCAGCTACCACAAATGTGGCACGACAATCACACTGTAGTTTCGTGAGCCAGACCGAAGACGTTTGGTGCTGATATTACCAGTGCAATGTTTGTTTATATCACTGACTTGTAATACTTATATGACATAAAGAGCATTAACATGCCACAAATATCTGCGTGCATGTGTATGTGTGTATGTACATACACCCCCCCCCCACACACACACGCGTACACACATATGCATACACACACACTTATATTGTTACACTTGCCGATAGGGTCATATTTTGCCAATTAAACACACGCTTTACATGTTTGGTGCTCACTTCAGCTTTATTATTATCATTTTTGTTTTTGTCAAAGCTCTTTCGTCACACATCCTGTCACCTCTTCAGCGAGTCTTTATTCCACGTGTGTCCTCTTGCTAGAGTCTTTGAAGACATCACAGGATGTGCGACAATAGAGCTTTAACAAAGAAGCAAAAATGATAATGATTAAGCTGAAGTAAATACCAAACATATAGTGCGTGTATTTAATTGGCAAAAATATAACCATCCCAAGTATAACGATATTTGTTTCAACACACGATCTCACATCAAGAATGTTGCAAAACAAATACATAAACGTGCATGTGTGTGTGTGTGTGTGTGTGTGTGTGTGTGTGTGTGTGTGTGTGTGTGTATTTAGGCAGGCCTACCTCAGAAGTTACAGTGGAGGAGATTCCACCAGAGATCAATGTGACATGGCTCTGCGCTGCTGTAATCATGGGTCTCGAGGATAAAATAATAATTCTCGAGGCTAATAAAATAGAGCAGCAACATTGGAAGGGACAAGAGCTGGAGATCATAATACAAGCAGCTCAACAAACTCTTGAAGAGATTGCGGAAAACATCGTGATTAGTGACGAAACTACGTTGAGGGTAACGGTGGAGGGCAGGAGGCCACGGTGCTTCGAATGTGGCAAAAAAGTCCACATTCGGGTAAACTGCCCCTCCTTAAAAGAAGAAACAGCGCCGCCAGCAGAGTCTCCAACACAAATCATAGAAGAGGATACCATACCATCAACCGAAAACAAGGAAGACGAAGGATGGACTAATGTAACTCGGCTCCCACTCCATTGTTTTGTGTTTTCATCCGTTTTATGTCATAAATTTTTATAATATCGTCATTTTAATGTAATAATCATTCGCGACCCCACTGTGTATTTGTATTGTCCCTCTCTATGTCTGTCCCCTGTGGGCAATAAAGAAATAATTCGTAATTTGGACGCATCAGGTATGACACTATTGTCAGCAGCGCAGAGAGAACAAGCTATTGGCCGATTGCAAGCAGGACAGCGTGCCCTAGTTGTTGCGAAAGCTTATAATGTCCATGTCAGCACCATCTATCGCCTGCAACAGAGATACAACAACACCAACGGCACTGCAGATCGTTCCGGCAGAGGGTGCCCTTGGGTGACCGCGCCCAGGCAGGGTCGCTTCACACAGGCCAGCGTGACAGCTCACGAAACCATTGGCACCGGACAGCTACCCATCAGCGACGACACGGTACGACGTCGACTGGTCGCCGACAACCTGCATTGCGTCACGTTGCTCGAAGGCGTGTCTTCACCGCCCGCCACCGTCAGGCACGACTACAGTGGGCTACACAGCACCGACATCGGCGGCATCAACAATGGAGGTCGATAGTTTCCTCTGACGAGACGCGGTACTGCGTTTCCATCTCGGATTGCAGAGTGAGGGTGTGGCGTAGGCGGGGTGAAAGCTACATAGACGCATGTGTCATGGTGAGAGACGCGTGGAGTAGCCAAAACATCATGGTTTGGGGTGCTATAGGCCTGAATCAGAGAATTGGGTTCCATGTGTTCCAAAATGTTGGTGCAGGCAGAGGAATGGCATCACAGCGCAGCGCTACGTTGAACAGATCCTAAGACTTCCCATCGTGCTCTTCTTCATGCGTCACCATAGTCACGTTTTATGGCAGGACAATGCTCCTTCTCACACGACCAGGGTCATCATGGACTTCCTGCGTAGCACAACATCAGAACCGTACTGTGACCGGCTCTCAGCTCGGATTTGAGCTCAATTGAACACCTGTGGGATGAAATCTAGCAACGGATAAACTAGGTGGTCCCAGGTCGACAACTCGTGTGGAACTGGAGGCAGCTTTCCTCAGGGTGTAGGAATAGGTATCAATGGCTTTTGTGAACCGCCTTATGTACTCCATGTGCCGACGGTGTATAGCCGTTTTGAACACCCAGGGAGGGCATCCATGGTATTGATCATAACGCCCTACAATCTCGATGTGCGGGATCCGCCCACTACCATGACAACGACCCATAGACTTGACTTTATCAGATTTATCAAAATTTATCTCTGACATAATGAAATTAAAACATTTCATTCACACACGTCTTGCATTTCTTTTGCTGTTCAGTAT
>NC_068987.1:59313960-59318318 GCF_001194135.2 Octopus bimaculoides | reverse complement strand
ATATATATATATATATATATATATATATATATAGATATTTTTCTGCATCAACAGGTGGAACTCTCTGTCCTCAGGTGTATATCGTATTATCTTTTGGTGATGTAGAATTGTGCTTGGTTTCTAAATTTGTTTTGTTGTGTTCAGGGGTATGTTTTATCATCTCTGCCATTGCATCAGTTTTTCGCCTGTTTATTGTTTTTCAATATGTGCAATTTGAGTCGTATTAATTTGTTAGATACGGATTGTATTTCGTATGTACTGTATAGTTTGTTAAGCTTTTTGTTGGATGGTGATTGTGCACAATACGAGCTATATGGGTTGTTGGGGGTTGTGGCATGTATGACAGTATCAGATGTTGATTATATAAGAGTAAATGTTCTGTTATTTCATTGAGTGGTGATGGTTTAGCGTAAATTTGTGTGGGCTATGTTATATTATTTGGTGATTCTCTATTACCTTTATGTAAGTTGTGTTATTTTATTATGTTGTAAAGAGAATGGGAAGTATACAGGGCGTTCCGGATAAATTTGATTTTTTTTTTTATATTTCCTTTTTTTTTTTTCAGAAACAGCTTGATACATTGGTAAACAGTCAACAGCGTTGGAGAGTATAAAAATGAAAGCTGTAGCCGAGAAAAAGTCAACTGACACGAAGAGCTGGAAGCCATCTGAATATTGGAAAAGGGTTACTTTTATCATGATGATTCATGCTGGGTATCAAAATACCTATATCACGACTACTGTTCAATGCTCTGAGAACAATATATAAGCTATAAGATGTGACATGGACAACTGCAACAGAAATTGCGAAGCCGTGGCTTGCACGAAGGGACTCAACAGGCGTTCTGGCTGCATACACACGCCGGAATTCATACAAATGTAGTGCAAGGTGATGGTAGATCTGAACAAGGGAATCTGGGCTTTGGCTAGAAAAATGGATGTTGGAGTTGCCACAGTGAAGCTGGCGCTGAATGAGCACTTCGCTATCATTCGAACAAGAGGAGCCGTATCTTCGGAAAGGGTTGTTGTCGGAGAATTTCTACGGATTCACCGGCCCCAATTTCTGGCCTCCTAAATCCCTTGATTGTAATCTTATGGTATACTATGTGTCGGACGCGATTGAAGAAGACACCAACCGCTCTGCCTGCAGTACCAAGGCCGAGCTGGTGGTCAAGATCAAGGAGGTGTTCGAAAATCTTTTTAAGGTCACAGTGAGGGATGCATGGGCCAGGTTCGGGAGCTGTCTTCAAGCCGTAGTGGAAGCTAAGGGCAGTTACTTTGAGTAACCTGTTATCTCTCAGCCATAATCTAGTCGATATTTTGTGATGCTTTTTAAATAGTTTTCTTTGGATGAGATATTGTGTTTTCTTTGTCATTTATGCTGTCAAATTTAACCCGAGCACCTAGTTAGTTTTGTTCTCAATAGAAGGTATTTTACGTAGGATGTAGGCTATCTTATCTAGCAGGGTTATTGTTTAAACTGTCTAAAGATTTGTGAACTCTTGAATTAGTTCTATATTTTCTCCAAAGTTTTTATTAACAAATTTCTCCAATAATTATTGATACTATATTCACATTCATTTTCCACATCCCTTACCCTGTGCAAATTTTTACATTTGGATAGTTTCTCAGCTTTTGTTTCCGGGTAATACTTTGGTCAAAATAGATCGTAATGTGTTGACCGTTATTATATGTTGACTGTAATTATATGTTGACCAATTCTTTAGCTCTCCTTGACAGTCTGAACGGGTATGTACCAGATTATTATACCTAGATCGTTGCAATGTATTATGTTTGACACATGCTCATTAATTCTTATCTGAAAATAAGAGACAAAAAGACAGCACAAAACAAATCAAACCATAGAAAGAAGTCTTATAACAAAAGTAAAAGTTTATAAAGAACATTTAAATTAACATTTAATCGGATAATAATTTTTTTAGAACTGTAAAAGAGATACTTTAAATGATAGATTTAATAACAAAACAACACTCGGGAATCTTCAGATTTGACAAATTTTCTGGGGAAAAAAAAAGTAACAATCAACTGAGAGAATTGTGTAAAATCAGACCAGGACCTACTCCAAGAAAAGGTAAAGAGAAAACTAGCATATGTAAGCTTTAATAAGATTGGTAGGAGGTTTCTATCTCCTTTCGAGACAGCAACTGAATGAAGCATTTCACACGATACTGTAAGAAATTCTCCGTAAAGCTTACGGGTCAGTCAACGGTGTTTTCAGAACCGTGGCTCAGTCAAAACACAGATCATAAATTTCTGTCCCTGTATTTGAGACAGAGAAATACAAAGTGTCAATTAGGAGTTTTAGCAATGATACTGACTTGTAGCTTTGATTTGTCTTAGGCGTGGTTAGTGCAAGGATGATGGGGTGCAGCATGCAATTGGGAAGGATTAGGATGAACTTGAAATTCTTAATGATGCTCGAAAGCAACAAAACCATATGGGGTATGTGCTCAGTTGAGGAGGCCAAGGGTAAGTGTATGAGACTGATAATGCATGGTAAAAGGCATAGTTGTCATTCATATGTAAATAAAAGCCACTTGAAAAACTTTCCTCCGAAGAATTGGAAAGGCTGCAAGTTTTCATAACATCATCAGTTACAGCTCCATAAGTGTTGGAAGAGGTCAAACTGCGCTAGACTGGAAACACAGGGACGGGGATCCTAATTGTAGCAGCCAGTACCCACTTTATCGTTTTGTGATGAGCTGGAAGAGATGCAGGAGGACCAAGAAGAAGAAACCATTACTGGAAGTACAAGAGGTAAACCCTGGGAGATATCAAATAAAAAGGGTCAAACGAAACGTGATGAGAAAGTGCAACGAGACTCACTCCACTTCCTCAGGAAAACGTCTTGATGTATTCAGAAGCACAACAGGATAAAGAAGATGCAATGGATATGCATATCAAAGCGTCTTTCAAAATTGTAGACGACATATTTTGGAAAGTCTCTTTTAAACATATGAACGGCAGAGTATTAGTAAAGTACTTAGCACAAGTTTATGGGTTCGTAAATTAAAGAGGACCTATGAACCAACACAGCCTAAAAATATTAACTGGAGATTTTGGATGCATCAAAACTCAGTATGAGGAACTGTGGACTACTGGGATCCAAAGTGACCAGTGGGTTTTCCACCCATATGTGAGCGAGGAGTATTTTATTCAAAATTAAATTGTATTTTGTTTTATTTATTGCGTACATTATATTCTTCTATATTTAGTTCTTGTTTTATCAGATAGTCAATCTTTACGTCATAAGTTCAAATACAGCCAAGCTAATTGTTTTTCATTTTTAGGGTCAATAAATTAAAGCGTCAGTCAAGTACTAGGTTCAATGGAGTCGACGAACCCCTTCTTCTAAAATTTTACTGGCCTAAATGAGAAACCGTTGTTGTTGTTGATGCTGCTGCTGCTGCTGATGATGATGATGATTTCCATGCTGCTCTGATCATAAATTTCCTCGAAATTTTTATCATTCTGATCGTTTAAAGTATATACACGAGATTAGATAGGATCTTTGTGTTTTCCTTAGAAGTGGCCTTATCCGAAGATTCAATAAATAAATGCGTAGGGGTTAGCTATAACAAGACCATTAATGCTAAGCTGCAACAACTGAATGAGGGGAAAAATGTACCGCTGTTATAATCAACATCACAAAGCAGATTTAAAATCGCTTTCCACCAAATAGGGAAGGTACAGTCATCCGCCCATCATTGTTTGCACCAAGCGGACAAATATTTCATTAATAATATTAAAATCCCGGACGAGCCTAAAGCTTCTTTTCTATTTTGTGAAGACGCATGGCTCAGTGGTTAGAGCGTCGGGCTCACAACCATGAATTCCTTTCCTGAACCGGACTGTGTGTTGTGTTCTTGAGCAAAACACTCAATTTCACGTTGCTTCAGTTCACTCAGCTGTAGAAATGAGTTGCGACGTCACTGGTGCCAAGCTGTATTAGACTATGCCTCTCCTTTGGATAACATCGGTGGCGTGGAGGAGGCTAGCATGCATAGGTAACTCCTGGCCTTTCATAAACAACCTTGTGCTTCTGAGGGGAACTTTCTAGGTGCAATCCCATGGTCATTCATGACCGAAGTGGGTCTTTACCCTTTTTCAAATACCAATAACTTTGAGGTTTGACTCGGGAAAAACTGTGAAAAATATCGTGTCAACAGTTAAAGTGATTATGTTAAAGCTGTCCTTTGCCACAAAATTTTGTTTGCCAAAGAGAAAAAGGTGGTTTTTATCTCTTCGGAAAAGTTTAATAAATGTATGAACGTTAACTCTGACAACCTAAGTGCGGGAAGGAAAACAGCCCCACCGCAAAAACACCACCACCAGAAA
>NC_068987.1:59304214-59313504 GCF_001194135.2 Octopus bimaculoides | reverse complement strand
ATATATATATATATATATATAGGTAGATAGATAGATAGATAGAGAGAGAGAGAGAGAGAGAGAGAGAGAGAGAGAGGGGGGAGTCATACATACATACGTACATACATACAGACATGCACACACACACATACACATACACACACATGACAAGTGAAGCCTTATGCTTTGAAATGTTGACTGAGAAACAGCCACATACAGGTGCTTAAAAAACACAAGAAGGGTACAAAACAGTTACCGTACGTGAACAGACAAGTACCAAGTGCTATTTAGTGCCATTTAGTGCCATTTAGAGACATCTAGTACACGTGACTTAGTACCTCAAAAAAGAAAAGCAAAATGGATCAGTGCTAGACATATTGTGATGAGAGGTGAAAGGAAACCAAATCGCACTCCCGTATTTTCTACCTACAAGGGTTGTTGCCCAGCTAAAGTGGCGATTCACGTGATACCATGTTACTTAAATCAATCAATTTTAGTGGTGAGGATACAATGATATGTCGAAGTAATAAACTTGATAATCTTTCAGTTTTCTTTCTATGAGAACTTCCTGAGTACTCCTCTAGAACTTCAAGTTCAATACACACATGGAAACTTTCTAAATTTTCTAGACCAGATTCATATTGTGACATAAAAATGATGATAGTTGTAGTGGAAAGCAGAAAACCAAACGTGTTCCAAATGTAGTGTCGCCGAAAATTTTGAGCTTTTTGCTTTTTTTAATGTCTCCTTGCATACTAACGACCAATATTAAATGCCACTGCTATCGGCATCAAATATACAACAGCTACAACAACAAAATCGCCGTCAACAACAACATCGATAAAAATAAGTCACCGAGAAAAAACAATTTGCTAAAATACAATCTACATTTGTATCTTCTACAAGAAATATCTGACACTTCTTGGGAGTATCTCTCTTAAATAATATGTATGTATGAATGTTTGTATGCATATATATATGTATATATACGTATATATATATATATATATATATATATATACACACACATCCATCCATCCAACCATCCATACGTACATACATACATGCATACACACATACATATGCACACACATAGACACGCATATACACATACATACACATACATTTAAATGTATATACATACCTATATATAAGCCTAATTCCGTTGAACATGCCGTTGTTTTTGTATGCCTCGAACACCTCGTCTAATGATAAAGTTGAAGGAGAAAAAAAATTTCCCTCAAGCAAATCTAAAACGATAAACATTTTCATACCTCGAAAAGCTTGTAAGGTTTAAAGTCACAGTGAAGAAGGGCGCGGAGAAAGATATCTGCTAGATTTTAGATAACATCTTGTTTGCGTTGTTGTTATCTGCTACATAAAAATAACATGCAACGCAAACAAAAATAGTAAAAGCAACTAAACCACCGCTAACAACAACAACAACAGAAATAACAACAACAAAAATAACAGCAACAAAAACAACAGCCTCAACAACAACGGTCGCAAGAACACTCCCGGCTTTACACTGTTGCTCACAAGAGTTAGAAGGAGTTGATGGAGTATACGAAATTGTTTTTCTTCTTCATACAGTCGCAACCGAGATGCGTTTCACTAAGCCCCTATAGTAATGTCTGCCATCATTAACTTTCGTAGGTCTTCAGTTTTATGTAGAGTTTCTCTGCCAATCGCTCCAATGTAATTGAGAGGGCTTCGCCCTCTACAAACATTTCAAAATGCGTAGAAACAGATAGAAAAAGGGAATGAAAATACTGCACCTAAAAATGCAGAACATATTCCTGATTTGTACATGTGAAGTATTCTTTCATTCTTTTATCTATTTACTTGTTTCAGTCATTTGATTGCGGCCATGCTGGAGTACCGCTTTCAAGTGTTTTTTTTAGTCGAAGAAATCAACCCCAAGTCGTATTCTTTGTAAGCTTAGTACATATTCTATCGGTTGCTTTTCCGAACCGCTAAGTTTCGGCGACGTAAACACACCAACATCGGTTGTCAAGTGATGGTGGTGGTGGTGGTGGGAAAAACACAGACACAAAGATTACACACACATAAATATATACATATCTATATATATGACAGGCTTCTTCCAATTTCTGTCTACCAAATCCACTCCCAAGGCTTTACGGCCCGAAGCTATAGTAGAAGACACTTGCCCAAGGTGTCACGCAGTGGGACTGAACCTGGAACCATTTGGTTGGGAAGCAAGCTTCTTATCACACAGCCACATCTGCGCCGATGTAGAATTATGGGAGAGAAATTTCCAGTAGATGTTTGTAAGGGTCCTTTTGGAAACTCAGAACATGCAATGCACACCGACGCGAGCCGTAAGGTAAGTAGTTTTCTACCATCTTCAGCAAGACCAATATTGAAAGGAGAATGCGTGAATTCACGTAACCCCAGTGCTGTTCGGTAGCAGGATCATCTAATGAAGCTATCCTAAGTCACTAAACAGAGATGAAATAGCCATTAACGAGATCAGAGTTTTCGAGATGCATGCACTCCCGTTATCTCTGAATAGATATAAGGTTTCCAGAAAGTTCAAAATCACAAGGTAAAGAATAAATCTGTCCCCGGATGGTAAGTCAGAGATACTGGACATACATAGAAATATTTGTGATATCACGAGGCTTGTAGTCGTGTATACTTCGATAGGGGACGGACAGACAAACTTCTTCAGATGTCTGAAAATTTTTCTAGACATATAACATCCTAATGGACAAAATGTTTCTAGCTGAGCTAACAGACGAATGCAGTGCTAAGAAACACATTCTAATTGTTTGGAAGTAGCTGAAAGTAAGAATAGGTCTCATAGCCATGCAAATATTGAATGAATGCTTTTTGTGGACTTAATCTAGCCGTGTAAGTTGTTCACAATTCAAAGTGGTTAGCTGCACATATCATACGTTTATAATCTGTTCGGTAAACCTAGAAAGGTTATCTAGAAAAGAACATAGTTACTAACAGCAGAACGCATCGTTCGTACTCTGTTTCAGAGGTAGACAGGAACTGAAAAGGACAATCATCAGAAAATAAGAATTTTAACATTTTAAGGGAAAAGACACAATCCAGCAGACTTACTAAGGGATTTGGGCTATGGAACAATATATTCACGAAAAAGGTACAAGGAAAGACATCACATTGGAGTTGCAATCGGCGAAAATGTTTATACACAATTTCTTCTTTGCAAAACACGAGGGTTTCGTTGTCCGAGTTAAAATACGTGTAATTGCAGAAGGAAAGCCACTCTTCTTGAGATGTGGGTCAGTGGAGAACTTCTTCTTAAAGTTAATTTCTGTTCGAAGACGCAGGCAAACTCTGCAAAGCATGATCTTACATGCAGCGCTGACTGAGATGGAATAATGGAAACATTCTAAGCAAAGGATATCTTCCAGATGATTTATTCAAGTGTCTCGTCGAGTCGAATAGGCTGTCATCCCCTGTTCTAGCAAAAAGTAATGTGTTCTACAATTTCGCATCATAACAATTTTTGTTATTTGTATAATGTAACTTAATGAAAGCAAATAAATCCATATCGACTTCATCGACGACTTTTCTAATTGTTCAATCCACTAAACCATTCATTCGTTCTATTAGAATGTAATTCAACAGATGTTGTACTTGTATATGACAGAGTTGGCCCTCTGAATTACAGGTATAGTAAACTCCTATTTCGTTCCCAAAGTGATATTACACAATGAGATCCATCACACCTGGGACTTCATGATTATGAAACAAACTTCATAACTCGTGTCCATTTTTAATCGCTTACAAATCATAAGCTAGACCTCCTAACGGAAACGTGTTGTCTTCAAGTTTGTTTTGGCAACTCCTGCAAGTCACAGGTGCCAAGCCAGGGGCGGACCGAACCGTCGGTCAACCGGTCACTGCCCGAGGGCCTGAACTCTGAGGAACCTGCACTCTACATGTTAACTTATCAATGCTAAGAGGCCCGGTAAACTGTTATGCCCTAGAGCCCTAATACTCTCAGCCCGCCCCTGTACCAAGCTGTATCCGTTCTTGTTCTTATCATAGACAGCAGCCTTATTGGGGGCAGAGATGGGGGACCTACTGCAGGGGACACTGCTGGTGTGTTCGATAGAACTTTGCCTGAGCCTACGCCCCGGAAAGGTCTTGACTTTCCAGGTAGAGATATAGATGCCAAAAATTATACTGAAACGCCGTGGGCGGGAAGTGTCTGGCGAGAAAACAACATGATAAAATGTGTGGTGCGATTATGTTTTCCAGTAAACATTGGCGACCGTAATACATTAGGATGTGTAATGATGCAATAAAATTAAGTGGCATTGTGGGAGGTAGATTATGAAATCAGTTACTGATGAAATGAATCAGCTTTAACCTCTCGCCTGCCTTGCAATATCAGAGATTTGAAAGGAAAGCAGATATGTCAATGTCGAAGTTTTTTTTCGCTTTTGACTCCTAAGCTGGAAAGAAAGAAAGAAAGAAAGAAAGAAAGAAAGTGAGACTTGTATTGAAAACATCGCGCGCATGATAGAAAAAAGAGGAGGAAGATATGGGTGGGTGGGTGGTTTCTAATTTAGAAAAACAACTTATTTGGAGGTAATGTTGTTTAACATAGTTTTAGAGGCTGAATTCAAACGAAAACAACATACAACTACAGTGATTAACAACGCCAGTTCCGTGTTATCGTATTTGATCGTTAACCACACAAAAAAAAAGAAAACAAAAAAAAAGATATAAGGAACCAGACTATATTATAGTATCTAAAGCTCGATAGCTTCTGTATACGAGTTCAAATCCTGCATAAATTAGTCAAAGCAGGGGCAGTACCTATGATCTGTGCAGATACATATATCATTTATATCACTGCGTCGAGATAAATAGGGCTAATTACTCGAACATTTATAATGGGAGTTATATAGCAACATCATTGATCGGTTACAAAATAGTATTTTAAGAAACCGTGAAAAAAATTTTGCTTTAGAAGTATGTATTGGTATTTATTACAAGAAACAGCTAAGTTTCTTTCTCTAACATTTTACATAGCTCAACCTATAAAAGTTAATGTGTGGCTAACAAAATAAGAATTTCTATAAAACTAGTTTTTAAACACCGAATGGCTATCCAATGAAAAGCATGGTAATGATAAATGAAAAGATGAAACGACGTCAACTCGAAACCCCACACTCCAGATAACGTCATTGAACATTTTTAGAAAGAGTTTTAAACAGTTATTTTATTGTTGTTTCTATGTCCTTGCTGTGTGTTGCTTGTGTTGTATATTTAGTGTTCTTTTGGGGGGTAATGTTTTTTGCTGTCTGTGCTTGCAATGTTTTTGTCAGAATTTGTATCTGTTCTTGTGCGTTTATTTTTGTCTTTTTGTCCTTGTTGTGTGTTACTTGTGTTGTATATTCACTGTTCTTTTTGGGGATAACTTTTTCCTTTTTGCTGTTTGCGTTTGTAATGTATTTTGCTTCCTCCGGCGTGCAATTATATTTCTCCACTGTCTTCTCAGCCTCTTCCTGCTTCTCTTCCGCCTCACCTGGAGCTTCCTCGTTAGGCTTCCCTTACTATTCCATTTGTTCATCCTGTTTTTTACCCCTGTGCTTCAGGTTGAAGGGTCTGGGGACACGTTTTCCTTTTGTACCCCTTCATTCCGCACTCGAAACATCTTGGGGATTCTGCCCTGGACCGAGACTCTCAGTTTTGTTTCATCCGGCAGAATTATAACTTCTGGAATTTCCTCCAGTTCTGCTGGTCCGGCTTGAATTGTCGCCCGAAGACTCCCGCTACACCAGTTCTGCACTTTTTTCTTCTCAAACTCCAGCAGTATCACCTCCTCCTTTATATTATAGAAAGCGGCTTCCAGAAGCCACGCCGATCGAATTTCAGGTAGATAACCTTCTATTGAGATTTTGTGGTTCTTTTGCCAAGGTATGACAGTAAAAGAGCCAACTTGTTCGTCTACAGGGTGATCGCGGAATCATCTCTGGCGTCGTATTCTGACATGAATTGTACCTCCACGATACCGAATTTCTTTCCTCTTTTCATGAATGCCACCTTGAATAAAATAGGCTTTAGGGCCTTTTCAATTTCTTTGGTCAACGCTATCACTATTTTCTTTGCTTTAAGAGGTAGTGTTTTATAAATTATTGTTCTTTTTCTTGTTTGTTCTGTGGCTTCATTGGGGGAAGTTAATATCACGTTTGCTCCCTCTCCCCGCAGAATGAAATTTTTTCACGGCCTCCGGCCTGATGTATCTTCTTTGCTTTTTATCCACAGCTGCTGCATAATCTTCCACACTTTCTTCTGAATCGCTTTCGCACTCCGAGTCGACGCTCTCCAGGAGTTCCAACGCTTCATACAAATCACTAGTCATTCTATGCAGGCACTATTTCTACACAAAATGCAAACAATTCGCCCCTAACGAGGTACAACAGGAAAACCAGGCCTGTTCAGGCGAACAATGTGTCAAAAGACACTAACAGTTTTTAAAGACGATATAGCCCCAATGGGAACAACACATAAGTATATATACATACATACATACACATGTATGTATGTATGTATGTATGTATGTACGCATGTTTGTTTGTTTGTATACCCACATATATATTTATATAATTCAGGCTTTCTTATTCTTTACCAGAAATGACGAACCGTTAGACTGTACTGTGAGAAGAAACTTTTAAGTTGTAATTAAATTATCTATTTATGAAAATTTGAAGTGTGAGTAATTCTTTCTTGAAATAGTAAGGTTTTCTTACATTTTTCTTTTTCTTTTCTTTTTCTTGGGTGTTACAAATTATCAGAGCAAAGGCCATAGCTGGAGGACTCTTTAAAAAGCTTCTTTAACATAGGACTCCGCTCTACAAGCACCCCCCCCCCCCATCAGGAACTATTGATATTAGCAGCCGAGATGTATTTAAAATGACATCGACATAAATTAAAAGATGGTTGATCTAACAGATGACAGATACTTGACTCGGTGGGTTGGTGTAGAGAGATGGCATGTCATCAATAAAGGTTGTTTTTAATCAGCAGGTCAACCGATTGAATTGGGTGATGACAGATACTTGATGAGCACTGGACTCGAACGGTTGGTATATCAATAAAGCTATTCGTCAACACTAGTTGTGGTTGCTGTTGTCTATCAGTATGTCAGTCAGCCTTGATTAACCCATTAGTATTCAGATTAATCTGTAAAATGTATTGCTTATTTATTCACATTGTTTTGAATTAGTCATGCATAATCTCATAGCTCTGAGATTTTCGTGATGTGACACTTTACTTTAGGAATGTTATTGTAGGATAGGTGTAAGAGGCTGGATTTGGCTACTTTGAACATGAAGGAGAGAGAATATTTTGGCTGGATATGGCTGGTTTGACTGCTAGAGGGTTAAGCCGAGTTATGAATAAAAGCATTTCATTTATAAATATCCCATCTTTTTATACACCTAATATCTTTTATCTTTTTCTTGTTTCAGTCATTGGACAGCGGCCATGCTGAAGCACTGCCCTGAATGGTTTAGTCTAGTCACTGGCAAACTACCTCCTGCGGAGACTTTCTAAATGGCATGCCTAATGCAAAATTACCTTGAGTTTATTTTAGTAGTGCAGCTCGCTTCATGATTAGCCATGTCTTAAGCAGTTCACCTGAAAATAACCCGTGTCTCATGCGGTCCGCTTCTTGAAGAATGCTGCCTATACCTGGTTTAGTCGAACAAATCAGTGTTTTAACTCTGGTACTTAATCTATCGGTCACTTTTGCGTACTGGTAAGTTACGGAGACGTAACTTACGGTTGTCAAACGGCGAGTGGAGCACAAACACAAGACACAAAAACACACAGATAACTCTCTCTCTCTCTCTCTCTCTCTCTCTCTCCCTCTCTCTCTCTCTCTTTCTCTCTCTCGCACTCATCCACATATATACGACGGGCTTCCAGACTGTTTCCACCTACGAAATTCACTCACAAGGTTATTGTCGGAGACACTACCCTAAGGTGTCGCGCAGTGGGACTGATCTCCAAGCCAAATGGTTGCAAAACGAACATCTTAACCGCATAGCATTACCTGGGTTTTTTCGAGATTTTTTTAAAGACAGTAGAGTTTTAAAGATTTGATTGCCATTTCTAACAGATCGAGTGATAACGCCGAGAAGAGTGATTTACCAAAACAGTTCCTTATCTGCACATTATTAAACGTTTAGCCTAAATCAAATGGACCGACTTTGCTTACGTCTTGGATTCAAAAATGTCACGCAATATACATGTCACGTAATGACAGCTATTCTATTCCAGTTACCATCTTGAAAACCAAGAAGCGAAGTAATATTGATTTCAAATTTTGGTACAAAGTCAATAATTTTAGGGAATGGGTAAGTCGATTACACGGACTCTAGTACTCAACTGGTACTTATTTTATCGACTCCGAATGGTTGAAAGGCAAAGTCAACCTCGGCGGAATTTGAACTTAGAACGTAAAGACGAATGAATTGCCGCTGAGTATTTTGCCTGGCGTGCTAACGATTCTGCTAACTCGCAGCCTTGAAGCGAGGTAATAATAATTATATTATCAGCATGGCTGTATAGTTAATGATTCATTTCACAATTACGTGGTTCCGGGTTCGGTTTCTTTTAAGAGTAACACATTGAGCAAATGATGTCCATTGTAGATCCTAGTTAACCAATGTTTTGTGAATGGAATTGAGTTGACGGAAACAGTGCAAGGATCATCGTGTTCAAGCATACATGTACGGGAGGTGGGGTTGCAAAAGTAGGCATACAGTAAGTATCACATTAATGTTATAATATTTAGTTCATTAACCTCATTTTTAATATTTTCAGCGTCATTAATCACAACACATTTATCATAACTACAATAATACTTTTATCGTAACTTAATTTTTTTGATAAAAATAAATGAGTATTGTACATATTTACTTTTTTCATAACTGTATACCACCATGTATAGCACCATGTATGCACACAAACATACGCATATGCGTATATCTGTGTATTTATGTATGTATGTTTGTGTTTCTCATCTTGAATGTATAGATATGTTTATTGGTGCAAATCGGGGATAGGTCCCATTACATTTGAAAATTTGTAACAAATAACCAGTTGGTAAGCAGAAAAGGATGAAACATTCACGAGACTGAAAATGATCTCTAATACCCCTAAAAGTGTCCTAGCAAGGCCAGAGACCTCAATGATTGAAACCACAACATATACGTTAAATGAGTGAATGTTTAATGGGTGTGTTTGTCTGTGTGTATGCGTGTGTATGCATGCTATATATATATATA
>NC_068987.1:59303795-59304204 GCF_001194135.2 Octopus bimaculoides | reverse complement strand
TGTATATATATATATATAGAGAGAGAGAGAGAGAGAGAGAGGGAGGTACATGTAGACATATAGACAGACCAACGACGAAGAGCGAATGAAAGTGACAAAATGATAAAAGTTATGCGACAGGAATAAAACAAGGAGTGATGAATATTTGTGCATA
The DNA here is from genome assembly GCF_001194135.2 of Octopus bimaculoides. Taxonomy (NCBI): domain Eukaryota; kingdom Metazoa; phylum Mollusca; class Cephalopoda; order Octopoda; family Octopodidae; genus Octopus; species Octopus bimaculoides. The sequence continues at coordinate 59,304,050 of NC_068987.1, read as the reverse complement.
TGTGTAGGCCGATGAGCGAGTGTGTGTGCCTGTGTGTGTGTTTTTGCGCGGGTGCGTGGCTGTGTGCGCGTGAGATAGAGAGTGTATGTGTGTATGTTTAGACGGCTGAGGTATATTTTTCACGTCCGTTCGACTCACTGAGGCAGTTTTGTTGAACCAAAAATCTTAATGGTTGTATAAATTATTCCGCCACCTGCCAGCAAGGATGGTGAAAGGTGACAGCTACATAGTTGTTTTTTAACCCCGTATCATTAT
>NC_068987.1:59302134-59303529 GCF_001194135.2 Octopus bimaculoides | reverse complement strand
ATATATATATATATAAATAAATAAGGCGTGGCTGTATGGTAAGAAGGCTGCTTCCCAGCCATATGGTTTCGGGTTCAGTCCCACTGCGTTGCACTTTGGGCAAGTGTCTTCTACTATAGCCTCGTGAGTGGATTTGGTAGACGGAAACTAAAAGAAGCCCATTGTATGTGTATATGTACATATTTATGTGTATGTGTTTTCGTGTCTGTATTTGTCCCCCCACCATCACCGCTGTGGTAACTGGTGTTGGTGTGCTTACGTCCTCGTAACTTAGCGATTCGAGAAAAGAGACCGATAGAATAAGTATTAGGCCTACAAAGAATAAGTCCTGGGGTCTATTTCTTCGACTAAAAAACACCTTAAAGCGGTGCCCCAGCATGGCTGCAGTAAAAGGATTGAAACAAGTAAAAGAATAAAAGAATAACAGAAAACACACGCATATATATAAAGGCGCAGGATTGGCTGTGTTTTAAGATGCTTGCTTCCCAATCACATGGTCCCGAGTTTAGTCTCACTGCGTGTCACCTTGGGCAGGTGTCTTCTACTATAGCCTCGGTCCGAGGATTTGGTAGATGGAAACTGAAAGAAGCCTGTCCTATATATATATATATATATATATATGTATGTATGTATGTATGTATGTATGTACGTATTTGTGTATCTGTGTTTATCCTCCCGCCATCGTTTGACAACCGATGCTGGGGTGTTTACGCGCCCGTAACCTAGAGGTTCGGTAAAACTGACCGATAGAATAAGTTCTAGGCTTACAAAGCGTAAGTCCTCGGGTCGATTTCTTCGACTAAAACACTTCAAGGCGGGGGTCCAGCATGGTGACAGTAAAAAAACTTAAACAAGGAAAAATAAAAGAATAAAAGAGTCTGTGTGTGTGTGTGTGTGTGTGTGTGTGTGTGTGTGTGTGCGTGCGCGCGCGCGTAATTGCATGAACAAGAATGGAGAAAATCACATCTTAAACTGATAATTACACCATAACGACGATCGTTTTTAAAGGTGCAAAAGCCAAACCATTATATTCGAAAATGGATGCTAAAACAATATTATCAAAAGATTTTCAACCCGTGATCTTAGGGTAATTTTTTTTTCTACTTTTTCGGGCAGTGTATTTTTAGATACAGTTTGTGTCCTTCCCGTTTATTTTCTAAGATAGAAGAGCGTGATGTGAGGGAGCTTTGAGTGTTACTTCTAGCAGATTTGGGTTACCATATCAGAAGTTCTTAGTTGGGTCGTCACAACTGTGTTGTAAACAACTTTGTGATATCAATGTCCTGACAAATTTTCCGATACATCACTTGTTCCGTTCTCTCTATCTCTCTCTCTCTCTCTCTCTCTCTCTCTCTCTCTCTCTCTCTCTCTCTCTCTCTCTCTCTCTCTCTCTCT
>NC_068987.1:59297867-59302112 GCF_001194135.2 Octopus bimaculoides | reverse complement strand
TACCCCCTCCCCTCCCTCTCCCTCTCCTCCTCTTTCCATCTCTCCCCTTCTCTCTAAATGTGTGTGTGTATAAGATTGTTATTACAGTTTAACGTGAGATAACTGGATTGGCAGAATCATTATAGTGTCCCTTCCTCTTCAAGACGATAAGATGCAGTTCAAGGAAGAATCGCCTGTTATTTCTTGCTTTCTTGCTATATAATTATGGTTGTACGTTTTTGCAAGATGTGGTAGTTAGATTCAGAGCTTCAGCAGCACATTGGAGTCGCATAGAAGGTCCTGAAAGTACACAGGAGTTGCTTTTCATTTGTCTTCTAGTTGCTTTTCATTTGTCTTCTTCTAAGAGGTCTTTAACTTACCGCTGAAAAATTAACGAAACACACGTCTACTTTGATAGTTCTGCCACTGCTTACCATCTAAGAAAGTGACCTTATACGAGTTGATTGTTTAGTATCTTTGATCATGTACCAAATAAATGCAGATATACTGACAAAATGCGAGCCACTGATGATAAAGAATAAAAAAGGGAACAATAGTGAGCCGGGTACTCCACTTACTGTGAAGGCGCGTGGCCTCGTGGTTAGGGCGTTGCACTCACAATCGCAAGATTATGGTATCGATTTCCAAACCGAGAGTGTGCGTCTTCATATTGAAAGAATCTGCAGATATGTGTTTATGCATATGTTTTTGTGTGTAATTGTTGTTGGTGAGATGTACAGACCTGCAATTTCTCATGAAGGTGAAGGGCGTGGGGATTGAAAAGAGAGCGTACATACCTTGATTAATAAAAATGTGTTTCGTATAGCGACAATCCCGAAGAAATCAAGGGTCTGCGTGAGAATTCTATTTTGTAAAAGGAAAAGGTACATTAGTAAAAAGAAAAGTGACATAAGATTTGACAAATATTTTGACGTGGGAGATATTTGTTAAAATTCGAGAACATCGGTTTATTGAATACGACACTACATATTCCGACATGCAGTGGTTAATTATCTGAGATGGGACGTAAAAGTCAAGTTTTGTCTGTATATCAGTCTTGCTTTCGTTGTTATTTTTACTGTTTTTGTTTTTGATGGTAGTGTTGATGTTGTTATTGTTGCAACCGTCAATGAAGGCTCGGTCGAAAAAGTAAGTCTCTGACTTCAATCATAGTAATGTCTCTCCCCGTTCGTCACCCACCACACAACAAGTTCTTTAAATAATTCAAGGGTTGATTCATTGAATCTAAATTGGCCAGAGTCTCATGGAAGCCAAGTTTGTTATCCATCCTATCTGCGATGTCTCGAATGATGCATTTGTTCGTTATTTACATTATTTACATTTGACTGATATTTATCATCTTGTTTGTTGACCCAACCCCAAGATTCCGAGTTCTATTCTAGGCAGTGACCTGAATAATAATAATAATAATAATAATAATAACATCGAAAAATACCCAGGTTCGAAATTTCCCCAAGGCACCTGATGAAGGCTGGAGAGTATATCAGTCGAAATGTGTTAACAACAAACAAGATGAGGACAAATATCCGTCAAATACTGTTGTCAACTTTCCGCACTACTCAGCATTCTTGGTCGAGAGTCGAGTTAAGCCGTTGAGGTAGCGTTAAAGAGCACCTCCATGTTGGTTCACCGCTCACCCTGAGCAATTAAGTAAAAGTGCTATTGGAAAACTGCATTCATGTGCTTGGAATCGAGGAGCACACACTGTTCTTGGTCCATCAGAGACTGCCAAATCGTGCCTACCGAACAGCTTTTGTTACCTTGTGTCTAAGAGTATATGCTTTATCTCTGACATTTCGTGCTGAGCAAAGGCCTATTGCGATGCCTTTTCCTTTCACTGGTAAATTTTATAGATTCTGATAGGAATTTTGAAAGAAGATTCTACAAAACTAGTTTTTAAACATCGAATGGCTATGGGGGTCCACCAGAATAAGATAGTAATCAAAAAGATCCATAGATAAAAAGTAATTGAGAAACCCTGATTTAGATCAATCATGCAGATCACAAATTTGAAGATTGTTTATCTGACTGGTTGAAAATTTAGAATCTTATGGATATGTCAGTCCGCTGACCTTATCTAGATATGATCGGGATGACACGGTGTGGTTGCTTGCGCATTGGTACATTTAGAAAATCCATTCTGAATCTCTCAAACAGTCGCAACTGTTTGAGTAGTTTTGTGAGGCTGTTACACCCATTTCTCTTATTCAATAACCCAACAAAATCCCAAAGTACATTTAAACTGCTACACCTATTTCTTCACTAAAACTAAAGAGAAAGATATTAAAAAAATACAAAGATTTAGCTGCTGATGGAACAATAGACGTCCAATCGTCTGAAGACTCCCGTCTTTGCTTGCTGGTAACGTTCTGCATCACCTGGTTACTGTCCTGATCTACAAAAATCGATCATGCGTTGAAGTATATCTACAGTAATGCTGAGACACTCGCCCTTCGCAGTACGACGCGTAGACTTTCTTACTGTCGAAAATTGTGTGAGTGCATGCATTCTGAAACTTGTGGCCTTGCTGTTGGCTACCACATCCAGGTCGGTGAGCGAGTGACCTTGTTTCCAACCAGACGCCAGACTACGTACATTTATACATCCAAACTTCTGAATGACCCAATGTGAAAAACCCAGTCGGTACCTATCAGACAATTCGAAGTGTCTCAGCAGAATTACGGGGTTTTCATAGTTCCTCTTCTATGATGATGATGATCATGATGATAATGATGATGGTGATGATGTCGATGATGGCGACGACGACGATAGAACAGGGACGTCTGCCTACTACACAAACTGAAACCGTGCCCTTTTCGTTCTTCTAAAACGAGGTAAAAGATATTTATTTGATGTGGGGTGGAATGTATTTGTTTTTCCTTTTTTTTTTTTTCTCCTTCAGTGTTTTCTTACGACAGGCGATTGCTTGATCCTTACTGACATTCTTAAATTAATGACATTGATGTAGACAACGAACATCATAAGTTACAAAGGATGAAAAAATACAGAAAGCCAAGAATATGATACAAAATGTCAAAGGCAGAAAAACATTGAGTTGGAAAAGCTGCCATTCTTGTTAACAGGTAATTAGCCATACAAGGACCAACCAAGATAAAACTTCCAGAACTGGAAGATAATTGAATCGACAGCATATCAACTAAGATTTACTTAGATTTCGTTATATTATCTAGATATGCGTAATGTATGGCAATAGTCTATTCGCTCTCACTTTCTCTGCCTTGTTCCATTTAGACGAAAATACATAGTGACATACGTACATGCATATGGATGAACGAGCATATTATGTCTATATAAAATATATTAGACACATATTTAAGCACGCACACACGCGCACACTGTCACTAACACACACACGCAAAAATATATGCTTATATATACATATATTCATAAATATGTATACATATGTATATAAATATATATATATATGCATATATATACAAATGCACACACAAGCACACACACACACACACACACACACACACACGAGCACACACACACACGTATGCACAGATATACGTCTATCATTCATGCATTTTCTATATTTTCATCTTTCAGTTTTTGCGCCTGTGTACATTCATACATATATAAATATGTGTATGTGCGCGCATACACACACACACACACACACATATATATATATATATATATATATATACATATATATATATACATAACCCCATATTATATATATATATATATATATATATATATATATATATATATATATATAGTACATACATATGTTCATATATCTATCTACCAATATATATACATATTTACCTACCTATCTATCTATATGTCTATGTGTGTGTGTGTGTAGATAGAGAAGGAGAGAGAGAGAGAAGAAGAGAGAGACATATACATATATATGTACACACATACATACACATACACACACACACATATATATATATGTCATATCTATATATATGTATATACATACACACACACAAATTCTTTAATTCTTTTACTTGTTTCAGGCATTTCAATGGGGCCATGCTGCAGCACCACCTTTGGTCGGACAAATCGATCCCAGGGCTTATTCTTTGCAAGCCTGGTACTTATTCAATCGCTCTCTTATGCCGAACCGCTAGCTTACGAGAACGTAAACTCACCAACATCGGTTGTCAAGCGAAGGTGGGGGGGGGGGACAAACACAGACACACAAATACATACATGCATACATACATACATATGTATACATACATACATACACATATATAT
>NC_068987.1:59296829-59297649 GCF_001194135.2 Octopus bimaculoides | reverse complement strand
TATAATATACGACGAGCTTCTTTCAGTTTCCATATACCAAATCCACTCACAAGGCTTTTTTCAGTTCGAGGCTATAGTGGAAGACACTTGCCCAAGGTGCCACGCAGTGGGACTGAACCCGGGACCATGTGCTTGGGAAGCAAGCTTCTTACTACACAACCACTCCTGCGCCTATATATATGAACATATATACGCATTCACATGTAAATACATATACATTTATATACACTTATATCTATATATATAATATGCATACATATAAGATACATATATACTTATATACATATATAGATATGTGTATATATATATATATATATATATATATATATATCCAAAGTTTAAAATTTTTACATTTAAGAAAGAGACTTGACGCTAATATCCATATCAATGTTATTTAATCCGATGTTAACATTTCTGTATAAAGCTATATTTGGCCGTCAAGTTTAAGTTAAACATATAAGTTGCTCTACACTTCTTCGGGGAATAACATTTTAGAACAATCTTTTAGAACAAAAAAAACAAATAATGAATAAATCAAACAAAAAAACAAATAACGAATAAATCAAACAAAAAATCAAAATTTGGAGATCCATACCGTATTTCTAGATTTCTTCCATATTAAGTCTAGCTATATTGGTAAAGATTACATAGTTTTGGAGAAGCAACTCAATGCTAATCCCTGTATATTTATGATGATAAATGGTTTTACCGATAAAGGTTTTTTCATACTGAACTACTTGGCAAAATTGTTAATTATTAATTCTATTATTAATTGACGATTCCCTGCCCTTATTCTTGTATATTTTATATATATATATAT
>NC_068987.1:59285506-59295350 GCF_001194135.2 Octopus bimaculoides | reverse complement strand
ATATATATATATATATATATATATACGACGGGCTTCTTTCAGTTTCCGTCTACCAAATCCACTCACAAAGCTTTGGTCAGCCCGAGGCTATAGTAGAAGATACTTGCCCAAAGTGCCACACAGTGGGACTGAACGCGGAACCATGTGGTTGGTAAGCAAGCTACTTACCACACAGCCATTCCTGCACCTACACATATTCACATACAAATAAAGACAAGTGGACTCATACACATACACACATTCACACATATACACAAACACAAATATACACGCACAGACATCAATATACATACATACATACATACATACATACATACATACATACATGTGTGTGTGTATACATATATATACATACATACACACATTCGCATACATAATGATGAGAAACAAAAGACTGGTTATTAATAAGCATGTAATAAAATATATTCTGTTATAAAAACTATGTGCACAGAATATATTTTATTATATGCTTATTGGTAACCAGTCTTTTGCTTCTCATCTTTACTTTTCCTAGGGTTCAAACGTCTTGAGCGCTTCGGTGTGTCCTCCATATATAGAGAAAATTTATCTCTAAAAAATAAATTACATACATACATACATACATACATACATACATACATACATACATAAACAGACGCATACATGCATTCATTCAAGACACACAATACGGCACTAATACACTCTAACCCCACTTCCCTCCATCTGAAAATGCCTTTCACAACAATTCTTCCAAAACAGCCGAAAACCCACACCCAACCATAATAACTCGCCGTAAAGTCTGACAATTCCCTTCATCTCCCACGACTCATCATCAACCTATCCCATCTACCAATAAGGGACGGGTTAATGAAGGGAGCCCCTCTGTGGTGATAGTAACTGCTAGAAACAACAATCAAATGCGTCTTAAATCACAATGTATCGTTTAAAAAAAGAGGATACTTCGTATAATCGTATTAGGAATACATCATGTGTGACATACGGACTGGGTGGCCATGATTAGAATGTCTTTCCTTATAAGTCACCTCGATCAGGAATGACTTTGGGCAAGCAACCATATTAACAACCCTTCTTTTAGAAATAGCAGCCAAATATCCCGCATATCATATTCTACCGTCCCAAGATACACACACACACACACACACACACACACACACACACATATATATGGTCTATATATGTGTGTGTGGAAATTTTACCGGTGAGTGTGTTAAATTAATAGGCACTAAAAGAGAACGACTCTCCCCAGATACAACAGTATATATATATATATATATATAAATATATACATATATTTATGTATGCATATGTATAAATATATATGGATGCATATCACGGTTATCGGCTATCAAACACGATTTTGTAGCGAAAATTGATCGTATTATTGAAGATACATCTGGAAATGTGTGAATATCCGTAGAGTAAAAAACTTGGTTTGTTTTCATTTCATTTTATTTTATTTACCAAATTTTTTACCTGAAGATATTGGTTTCAAAATTCAGTACAAGGTCAGAAATTTGGTAGGGGTGAGGGTTAAGTCGATTACATCGATCAGTGCCCAACTGGTACTTATTTTATCGCCACCGAAATGATGAAAGATAAAGTTGGCTACCTCGAAATTTGAACTCAAAACGTAAAGACGGATGAAACGCTGCTAAGCTGTTTGTCTGGCATGCTAACGACGAGCTCCCTTAGTGTGATCATGAATGACCGCCAGGTATACAGAGCTAATGAAAGGTAAACACGCAGAAAAGCACGCACCCAACTGTCCGGTGATATAATTTCTTCTCTAGAGAAATTTTTGCAAAGCATATTGTTTCCATGTCCGAGTATAGACGAACATGTTAAATATGTTTGAACATAACAGCATAACTATATTTCATTCAACGCTATTTACCACGCACCCTCCCCCATACATGCCTTTTTTGTTAGATGCTAATTTTATTTTAACTACAATTTTTTAAATCGACCTTATAAAGTAAAACGTCAATGTCGACCTAAAATTTAAAGAAGTTCTGGATCTTTTAAAACATAGATTAGATAAGGGATTCAACTTATATTGTTGGCACTCCGTCGCTTACGACGTCGAGGGTTCCAGTTGATCCGATCAACGGAACAGCCTGCTCGTGAAATTAACTTGCAAGTGGTTGAGCACTCCACAGACACGAGTACCCTTAACGTAGGGGATATTCAGCGTGACACTGTGTGACAAGGCTGACCCTTTGAATTACAAGCACAACAGAAACAGGAAGTAAGAGAAAGTTGTGGTGAAAGAGTACAGCAGGGTTCGCCACCATCCCCTGCCGGAGCCACGTGGAGCTTTAGGTGTTTTCGCTCAATAAACACTCACAACACCGGTCTGGGAATCGAAACCGTGATCCTATGACCGCGAGTCCGCTGCCCTAACCACTGAGCCATTGCACTTCCACTCCAACTTATATAGAGATAATGGATTAATCGAGACCATGTACGCTGCCGAATATGTGTTAGACTGAATTGCGAAAGAGCCTAGCAGCATCTTTAATTTAGTAGGCCTAAAAATAAAAATTAACACAACCTTAATACAACAATTATGGTCTGTATAACAAACCCAAAAGGATACGGAAACATAAAATGCACATCATGCCCTGGTCTAGATTTTAAAAAACTAATCAATAATAATAGCGGAAAGAATTTCTAATCGCTCTTCTAGTTTCACGATTGTTAAAAGCGCAGCCCCGTATTACAGCAGCATTTAAGCAAATAACAATTTCAATGACAAAATTAGATACAAAGCCAACACTTAATTCTCAATATAAGGATAGGTTCCGCAACACTATCTGGTTCACGTATCTGTGGCACTCTTTCTCTCTCCGTTTCTCTCTTCTCTCTCCGTTTCTCTCTTCTCTCTCCATCTTCCTCGTTCTCTCTCTCTCAGTATATATGAAGACTGAGAAGGTGAATGACAAGGACCTTTTTGTGTGCACAGTCTGTGACAGACCATGTCTGTCCTTGGCTGGCCTCAAATCTCACCTGCGAACCCATGGAAAACAAACCTCACCCAGCTATTCTGATTATATGTCTGTGCACACGTTTGAATGTGGTGTGTGCCAGAGGGTTTGCAAATCCAATGTGGGTCTTAAAAGACATGTTAGGATCCACAATGAGCAGAACTTACTTGCAGGTATTGGTAGTGCAAATCAGAGGTGCAATCTGTGTGGGTGTTTTTTCAAAACACTGTCTGGTTTAAAAAGCCACATCAGACGCCATGAAAGGGCTAAGGTGTAGGTGCAGGAGGTGGTCAAACTCTGTTTAAGGAGTAGACAACCACCACCATATATATATATATATAATTATGTATACTAGCAGAAAGACCATCCTCCGGGCGGTTTTCTGCTAGCCCCTTCATAATATTTTCACATTTGATTCCCATTTCTAATAATTTTTATATTTTACGTCTAAATATTTCTTTGCATAATAGTGGCCACTTGCTTAGTAAGAATTGCTTTGATTATTTTATCACTATCATAATCTCTCTGTTTTTTAAACAAACATCACGATAGTCCAAAACAGAGGGAGAAGCAATTTGTCAAGTTTTACTTTCCTCTGAAAGCAACATAAAGATTTCAATTCACCAGCTCATCTGCAAGCTTTGCAGTGTGTGAGTCTATGTGTGTGTGTGTGTGTGTGAGAGAGAGAGAGGGGGGGAGAGAGAGAGGGAGGGAGAGAAAGAGAGAGAGAGCGAGAGAAAGAGAGAAAGAGAAAGAGAGAGAGAAAGAGAGAGAGAAAGAGAGAAAGAGAGAGAGAGAGAGATAGAATAAGAGAAAAAACATTGCAAACAACGAATGAAATAAACATGAAATGAAAAAAGATCGTATAAATAAAAGGCCATTACTACAGATGTATACGCCCTCGAATTTGTTGCCTCATAACATCCAGAAAAATTGATACCTTTTAACAAAACTTTCTACAAATACCACTTAGATGTTGTAGCTTCAGAGTACATAGGGATTTATGGGAAAGAATTTTTGTGAGGGGCTGGAGAGAGGAGTTTCAGAAAATTCACACGATTTGACTTTTTTTCCTTCATAACTTTCAGGAAGATGGGTATTTTCTAAAGAAAATTTATTCAAATCCCTTTCAAACGGCATAGATTACGATTATAAAGAAAGTTGTGAGGAACATTGGGGGGGGGGGGATTCCCCCCATTTCTTTTAAACCACAGCCTTCGAAATGATGGGGTTGGGTTAGGCATCTTTGAATGAATAAGTTTTGAAAGCTCTTTTTTTACACACACCCCCACCCTTCAACATCCCACTCCGGACCTATTTTGGCCAATTTCTTTTTTCTTTTTGTACTTTTTCGATAAAAAAAATAATAAAAATTGTTGCTATTCTTTTCTACTCTAGGCACAAGGCCCGAAATTTTGGAGGAAGGGGCCAGTCGATTAGATCAACTCCAGTACGCAATTGGTACTTAATTTATCGACCCCGAAAGGATGGAAGGCAAAGTCGACCTCGGCGGAATTTGAACTCAGAACGTTTCTGCCAGCTCACCGCCTTTAAAATTGTTAATATTTTCAGAGGGAAAAGTGATTTAAGAGCGATTTGGCTGCTGTTTCTATCACATTCAAAGACAACCTTTCTCGTTTCTTTAGCATTGTCGCATGTATTGATGGTTTTCAAACCTTTTTCCCTATAAATACATTTATATGCTATAAAAAAAGAAAATTTGAGAAATTATGAATTTTTCGCAATCCCTCTCCCTGCCTCCGATTGTTTCTGCTTAGAAATTAAAATATTGCAGAGCCTGAGAAGGTCATTGCTGGCACTTATCCACAGTGACTTGATCTGAGATCGTGTGCTGAAAGAAAAACAATTGAAGCGGGGAAGATGTTTATAAACCATTTTACTTCAACATTAAAACTTCATTTGTGTCAAAATATTTTCGTCGCTTTGAAACCGCGACCTATTCATTGACAAAACTTCACAAAAGTGATGCAGCACGAAGTCTTGTTAGTAAACAGCACACACACACACACACACACACACACATACACACACACACACACACACACACATACACACACATTCATTGCCTTTCATTTGTGTGTATCTATGTGTGTGCGCGAGTGTGTATTGGTGTGTGCGTGTTGTGTGTGTGTGTGTGTGTGTGTGTGTGTGAGTGTGTGTGTGTGTGTGTCACTGTTGAATTTGTTTGGAAACTGCGAATAAGCTGCAAGTTTCGGGTACTTGCCGGTAACTTTTTGTTTTTTGTCTCCTCGTCTCTAATAGTAATTACCCAACTTTCTAGGCTCTTCTCACAGCTATCCTGCGTTCAAAAGTTATACGGTTATTTTAAAAAATTTTCATTTAATAAATAATGTTTTTACATTACGTATACATAAATAGTGAATTAAGACTTAAAAGGAAAAGTGAGATTTGCAAATGAAAATGGAATACTCCGCAGTGAATGCAATGAATATGTAAATTTGTAATGAATTGGACGCATTGAATATTTAAATTTGCGAGAAATTGGAGTTTAAAAAATTCAGTAAATTTGAGAAATAATAGGAAATTTCTTAGAACAACCCTTTAATAATCGCTTTCTTTTGGTACTTTTAGTAATTGTCACATACCTAATTAACAAGCAGCTTTCTCCATCATAGTATAGATGTGTGTGCGTGTGTGTAGGACAATACATATGTATGAAATGTGACATATAAACACTCTATACTCCGTGTTAGATATTTGGTGCGATTTATTCCTTCCGTGGTCAATGAGTTTGCTTTGAGTATAACCCTATCAGTGAACTGGTCTATTTTGAGACAGAGATAAGATTTTCCTCATTTCCTTTAGAAGAGATATTTGGTCTTTCTTTCTTTTCTTTTTTTTTTTTTACATTTTTCTTTTCAGGTTAGTGTTCCTCATTAATTAACCTTATGGCAGTTTCATTTTCTCGTGTTACAATTCAGTTTTCATATGATAATATTTATTCGAATCGAAAACAACGGCTTCCTTCTCTACTTAGGTAACACAATCTGTCTACATTGAGGTTGAAATATAAACAGCACACCAGCTTCCGAAGTATTATAATTATCTCGTCAGGTTCTTGCATAAACTAATTCAAAAGGCCAAATGCAGAAGTCAAGGTAGGCGCTGAAAATGGGCGCAGCTTTATTACGGTAAGAAAATTTTTCAAAAATCTTTTTACCTTAAATAAAAATATTTACTCTCACTGACATTTCAATGAAGTAAAAAGAAGGGAAAAATCACAAAAATACTTCTAAAATGATGGAGTGGCATAAACTAGATACTGAACAACTCTATGACTATTACCATCATCATCATCGTCATCGTCTTCGTCGTCATCGTCTTCGTTGTCATCGTCTTCGTCGTCGTTGTCGTCATCGTCGTCATCATCATCATCATCATCATCATCATCATCATCATCATCATCATCACCATCATCATCACCAACACCATCATTATCATCATGACCATCATCATCATCATGACCATCATCATCAATGTTTAATGCGCATTTTTCTATAACTTGAATGTATTGGATGCACTAGAAGTCACTCATCTCACCACTTGTCTGAACCTGTGTCACTTTTCTGTGAGGGCCCCGAAACCGAGATTTATCAGTTGCACCATTAATTCCATATGAGTGTTGTTTCTTCCTTTCGTGGAGTCTAATGTGTTTCCTGCGTGGTGGGTTAAGTTGCGGTGTTTCTGTTCGTTTGTGACTGGTCATCGTTTTAATTTCCAGTGTATATTCTTTTTATAAATTCGTATCGCTATGCTTCTTCATAGACTAACAACTGTGATGAGCATTATTCTTTAATAATTTCTTGAAGTATTCATGTCTTGTCATATGTTCGTCACACCTGATATCTCATCTGGTTCAAAATATTTCAAGTTCTCAACTGGCTTCATAAGGGGTATTGTAAGCTATGTCATTTATGTTTTCTTAGTGAGTCGTACTAGTTTTTCTTCGTCTTATTACCCTAAATACGTATCTGCAATCACCAAATTTGATTCCAAATTCGGTTGAATTGCAGGCGTCGAAATCCGATTATTTTTTGATATGCGATATGATTGATTAAATTTTGGCCTATAGAGCTTCAGACTGTTTTCATAGAAAAGGCAAGAATTTTGCTTATATACAGTATATTCATTTCTATAAACACTATGTTGTTTTTGCTGAACCACAGAAGAGTTTATGTATTGTCAAAGGCATTCTGTCCGTGACTGTCCCTTCTTTTATTCAGATATAGTCTGTCAAATGTGTTTCACCTTTATTAAAACAGTAAGTAGCACTTTAAAGGGGAATTGGTTGGTGTATTTAAAAGATCGAGCGACTGCATGGAGGCTCTTATCTTTAGTTCGGTGAATCCCGTACCTATGCTTTGTTGTGAATAAGTATAATAATAAACTTAACAACAGAAAACTTTATAGAACTCGCAAGCTCCTGCCCTGGAGGATGCTTTTGGATAATCTATGATATTAATTTTTTTTTCCTCTCATTTCGCAGGAGTAAGAGAATGTATTATGGTTAGTTAGGTTTAGGTTTTGAATAGCAGCTACTTGTGATTTTAGAACTTTGTCTAATAGAATAGCCTTGGTAATCGATGTCATATGGATAATTCAGTCATATTTTTGGATAAGGATAGGATTTTCCTAATTTCCTTTAGAAGAGAAATTTGTTCTGTTTTCTTTTTCTTCATTTCTATTCTCAGGTTAATGTTTCTCTGTAATTACTTTATGGCATTTTCATTTTCTCGTGTTACAATTCAGTTTTCATATGATTATATTTATTCGAATCGAAAACAACGGCTTCCTTCGCTACTTAGGAAACATAATCTGTTTACATTAAGGTTGAGATATAAACAACACACCAGCTTCCGAGGTGTTATGACCATCTCGTCGTGTTCCTGCTTAAACAAATTCAAAAAGGTTTTTCAGGTAGTTCACCCGTACTGCAGTTAAATTCATATATTTTTTTCCCCTTGTGATGTCTTGAATCACTTGGTTAATAAGTAGCAACTCTATACCGCCTCATGCTTCCTTCTATTACCCAACTTACCCAGAGAGCAAACGATCAAGTGAGAAAAGACTGGTGATTCCAGTGAATATCTTATACGTGACTTTCGGACAGGTTATTGGTTGGTTATATCTAGTCTGGTTGGTTTGGCTATGTTTTGACATGAGAAGGGTAAGTGCGGTTGGTATCTATTTGGGTTATTCGAACCCATTTTTCTTTCCATATAATGTAATCAAACTCAATGATAGAAGGTGAAATTATTGTAGCAAATACTTGAAATTTTTTGTTATAAGATCTGGCCTTCAGAAATTTAGTTTTGCCATTTTCTCAAAAACTTTTTTTCCCGCGCTGTGTCACTTATTTCACACTGTTCTTGTTCAACATCTTTGCTAGTAGTCTTGTTCTAATTATTTCATCCACGCAGCTTGATTGTTTTACCCGTTATTTCAGACTTCCAGTGGCTTTTAACTTGTTCTTCTGATGGGGTGTCTTTTACTGAAATTGTGTTGTTTACGCTAGAAGTTACGGTAGACTGATTTAAGGTCTTTGGTGAACCGTTAATTCAGCAGTTTTAGCATTTATAATACGTTGATTTATATTTTTATTCTTCATTTGTTACTAGTTCTTGTTTCATTTGATGTAGTTTCGAGTTTAATGTTTCAAATTTTGCGTCACCAATTTTTTTTTTTTTTTCTAATTCTTATTTGTTTCTGATGCTTTCTGAATGTATTGTCCAAGTTTCAATTCATAATTACGAGAATCTGGGAAATGTTTCTTCGTAGAAATAAGATTATACGTTTCGAAGTACGGGTCCACATATGTACGGCTCATACATATGCATTATTAAACACGTGCCGTGAATAAGTGCTAATTGTGGGCCGCAGGTATTGATAAAGTAAATTTTCGAAAAAATAATTAACAATATGAGTCAAAGAGCTTCAGATACCACTTGATTACTCAAAGTATTAGGCATATTATTTTTAAATCACAATATCACTTCCTAACTCTTTCAGAACACAAAAAAAAACAAGCTAAGAAAACAACAAAGTCTTTTCTTTTATGTAATAGAACCACTCAACCACTCTTGTTGTACATTTAAAAGGAAATGTTTTACTTAGTGTTCATACCATTATGCTGCTGAATATGTATATGTAAGCGAGTTTGTTTACCATTTTGATCATATTTGACTCCTCTTCATAACACAATTTAGAAAAGTTCATAAGGAACTCACTGTCTATATGTGGTCAACAAGAGATATGAGAATTCTTTCAAATCCCCACAATGAGTCAGAAAATGTGTGTATGTATGTGAGAATGGTGTGTTAGTGTGTATGCGTGTATGGGGCGAGTGAGTCTGGTGTGTGTGTGTGTGTGTGTGTAACATGTGTGTTTGTGTGTGTGTTGTGTGTAGCAGTTGATGTGTGCCTTTTCAAGTGGTGAGTGCACATGTGTGTGTGTGTGTGTGTGTGTGTGAGACCAACTAGTGTGCATATGTATAGTGTATTATTGTGGGCGAAAGCTATCTTTGTCTATATGAGTTGCGTGTGTGTATATATTGTCTGTGTTCAGGTATTATGTGCTATGTGAGAGTGGGAGTGTGCATAATGGTGTGTGATGTGTGTACTGAGTTAAACAGTGTGTGCTGCTGCTGCTCGCATAGTGGGATGTGTGGTGACGTTATTGAAGATTGTGTGTGGGTGTGTGGGTATTAGTATGTGGTGTGGGTGCAGAGAAGTGGTCGGTGTTAGTGTGTGTGTGGAGGGGAAGGTGTTGTGGGTGTGTGTGTGTATATATATATATACACACATACATACATACAT
>NC_068987.1:59283351-59284265 GCF_001194135.2 Octopus bimaculoides | reverse complement strand
TATATATATATATATATACTTTTATTTTTTTAAATTTCATTTATTTCAGTCATTTGACTGTGGCCATGCTGGAGCACCGCTTTTTTGTCGAAAATATCGACTGCAGGACTATGTATATATATATATACACACATACATACATACATACATACATACATACATACATACATACATACATACATACACACCTCAATAAAATATAATCACAACAGACCTCCTGACGTAGTGATTTGAGATAGAGAAGAGAAACTGTACAGTTGTAGAAATTAGCGGATGTTAACATAAAGCTGAAGATCAGTGAAAAAGAGAATATCTACCCTGAACTATAGAGAAATCTGCAATTACTCTATCCAGATTACACGTTCAGGTTTATAGCTGTAACTAATGGGGCTCAGGGATATGTAACACTCTATCTAAATACCAATCTTGAGAAATTAGGCTTCTCAAAACCAGAAAGGAGAAAGCTAATTCGGATGCTACACATCCAATCCATCGCTGGAACTGTTAAAATCTGAAAAACTTTCCAGCAGTTTTTCATTTAAATAAATATGAGCGTGTCTAGATATGCAACTATATATGCATGAGAAGACATACATAAAACAAACATACAAATCGGCACACACACATACATACATACATGCAAACAAACAAAAATACCCTGTCGTTGATGTTGAAATTCCAATGAAGAATCCTTGGATCTAGGTTAGAAACCGGTTCTTTCTCTGTTGGCAAGAAATCTTGAAATAAAACTAAGCAATGACATACATACGTACGTACATACATACATACGTATGTGTATCTATATACGCTGTATGTAAGAATGTAGACAGACAGATATAGATAGATAGACAGAGAGAGAGAGAGAGAGAGAGAGACATCCATACATAATGAATGTATATATATATATATATATA
>NC_068987.1:59280581-59282880 GCF_001194135.2 Octopus bimaculoides | reverse complement strand
CTACCTCTCCCTCACCCTCTCCTCCCCTTCTCTCTTTCTCCCCCCTCTCTCTCTTTCTCTCTCTTTCTTTCCCATCTCGACCACCACCGTGCTTTCCGGACCAGTTGTGTGTGTGAAGGATGTTCAGGTGTATATGTGTGAACAGTGGAGGCGGGCGGTTAGTTGCGAATGATCGTGGCGTGTAGAGCGAACAGCGGAATGTGATGATGGTGACGACGACGACGACGATGATGATGATGATGATGATGATGTGCTGAGGGTAGTGGGCGAGGAGGGAAGAAAAAGGGAGTGGGAGTTGTGTTGGGTAGAGGATGAGGATAATGTAGAGTTGTAGGTGTGTGTATTCATAGTGCATGTGTGCGTTTGTAAATATGTGTGTGTTTGTGTGTGTATGTGTGTTCGTGTATGTCTGGGTGTACGTGTGTCTATTTGTGTGTGTGCTCGCGCGTGTGTAAGTGGGAAAGAGATAACAGTAGATAAATAGATAAATATATGTAGATGGGTAGATAGATAGATAGATAGATAGATAGATAGATAGATTGACGTGGAACGTTTGTGTTTGGACTGCTAGAAATAGCACCCAAATTTCATTCAAATCATAAACTAACGTCTTTTTTAAAAAGTTGATATCTCAGGCAGCATTTGATAATTTGTATTAGATACATGATACTCGAAAGGGAAAAAATAAAACAGGATAGCCATTGCGGGAATTCTTTTGACCACTGGTCATCTCATTTAGGACCGACCTATATCTGGAAAAAACACTATTTTGCAGAGTTCTCTCTGTTGCAATTATTCAGACCAGCATCCCTTCCATTGTTTGTTTTTCATTTTTACTTTTATTTTTACTTTTATTTTTACTTTTATTTTATTTTATTTTATACTCTCTTTACTCTTTTACTCTTTTACGTGTTTCAGTCATTTTGACTGTGGCCGTGCTGGAGCACCGCCTTTAGTCGAGCAAATCGACCCCAGGACTTATTCTTTGCAAGCCTAGTACTTATTGTATCGGGCTCTTTTGCCGAACCGCTAATGTTACGGGGACGTAAACACACCAGCATCGGTTGTCAAGCGATTTTGGGGGGGGAACAAACACAGATACACAAACACACACAAACACACACACACACACACACACACACACACACACACACACACATATATATATATATATATATACAAATATACGACGGGATTCTTTCAGTTTCCGTCTACCAAATCCACTCACAAGGCTTTGGTCGGCTCGAGGCTATAGTAGAAGACACTTGTCCAAGGTGCCACGCAGTGGGACTGAACCCGGAACCATGTGGCTGGTAAGCAAGTTACTTATCACACAAACACTCCTACGCCTACTATTTATTTAGTTTTTTTTGTTTTTGTTTTTTGAAACCAAGATATTGGTTTCAAATCTCGGCACAAGGTCAGCAATTTCGGTGGGTGGGGGGCAGAGAGTAAGACGATTACATCGACACCAGTACTCATCTGGTACTTATTTTATCGACTCTTAAAAGATGAAAAGCAAAGTGGATCTCGGCGGAATTTGAACTCAGAACGTAAAGACGGATGAAATGCTGCTAAGCATCTTGCCAGGCGCGGTAACGATTCTGCCAGTTCGCTACCTTTTTTACTTGGAGATATTTATGTCTTCCGACGTTCGAATTGAGCATTTTGGTTGTATCACACGAATACATGATATTACCAGGAATCTCGCAATCAAAACTGCTTTTATAACATATAAAGTGTTAAAGAATTGTTTTGCTTTTTAAATGTTAGCACATTTTTCCCAACCTCGTGGTTCCGGGTTCAGTCATACTGCGCACCTAGCGCAACCATCTGTTACAGTAGCCCCAGACTAAGTAAAGCCTTGTGAGTGGATCATGCTAATGTGTAATGAATTCATATAACCCAGGTATCCCGTCTTCGGAGTGATTGAGGTAACATGATGTAGAAAGCAGATCCTTAATTGAGGACATTAGTAGTGATGCCGCGAAGTAACTGTATAATGTAATTCCATGATTAAACAATTAGAGGATTAACGAAGGTCAAGTCTTATAAGTCGATTGATAGACCCGTGCATGAGTGTTTTAGTTAAGCGGGTAAATAGTTCATCAGGTAAAAAGTTACGTTAATTCATTACGCATTAGGTTGATCCCTTTGGTCAGGTATTCCAGAAACAGATATAAGAAACTCTGCTTAAATATTTTATATTTTATTTGTACATTATAATGAAGTAAATGTAGTTCGAAAAACAACAAATGTTTTGCTTGTCCCTCTTCCATATATATATACATATATATAT
>NC_068987.1:59274702-59276126 GCF_001194135.2 Octopus bimaculoides | reverse complement strand
CATTCTACTTCATCAGCTACCCACGTTTTAACACCGGCGTTTCGACGAGTATATATATATGTACATATATACATATATTGGGTCATACCATAAATAATGCAGTTTTTTTTATAATTCTTTATTTTTCAAAATTAAAATAGACAAAGTTCTATTTTGATATAAAATATACTTTTCTTCGTTTTCTACAATATTCTTCTATCCCCCTGGCAGAATTGCAAGGTCCCTCTTCCAAAATTCTCTTGTCCGTGACGAAAAATACTCCTACAGTACTGCTCTGACCTCGTCTACAGAATTCATATTCTTTCCGTCCAAATGATTTTGAAGTCCGCGGATTAAATGATAATCAGATGGGGCAATGTCCGGCGAATATGGTCGATGGGACATCGTTTCCCATTCAAACTGCTCCAGCCTTTGGAATGTCATACTCGTTGTATGTCGCCGGGCATTATCCTGATGGATGAACATCTTTCGTCTTGAAGCCAAAGATGGTCGTTTTTCTTCTAGCACTGACTTAAGCCTCTCAAGCTGCTCACAGTAGATCTCCTTTGTTATCATTTGGTCTGGGTTTAAAAGTTCAAAATGGACTAAACCTTTCGTATCCCACCAAACAGATAACAACAACTTACAGCTTACGTGGGTGAAGACCTTCTTTAGCCTGAGGTGTCGGTGTTTCTCCTTTCCCAACCCACTGTCTTCGGCGCTTGACATTGTTACAGAGAACCCATTTCTCGTCACCAGTCACTATTCGGTCCAAAGAAGGTTCATTAGTAAGACATGACAGAAAAGAAGAGAACACATTCACGCTCTGCGCGCGATTAGACTCGAAAAGTTTGTGAGGAACCTATTGACCCAGTTTGCTGACTTTTCCGATGGTATGCAGGTGTCGATGAATGGTTCAATGACCAAATCCAAACTTCTCTGCTAGTTCCTCAACAGTTACGATGAGATCTTGTTCCACCAGGGTTTGTAGGACGTCCTCGTCGAGCTCTACAGATCTTCAATGATGATGTTCGTCTTCTTGGCTGAAATTTCCGGCTCGAAATTTCTGGAACTATTGACACTTGCTTACGTTTATTGACCGATCCCCATATACTGCATTAATATTCCTCGCACTTTCCGTTGCGATGTTGCCTTTATTGAACTCGTAAAACAAAATATGCCGAATATTCTCCTTTGTCACTTCCATTACAGCTTTGAAAAAATAACTGTTAAAATTGCACTGCACTCTTCAAAACTTGCACTAAGAACAAGTAGAAAGTAAAATTATTACCTGTTTTATAGCAAGTTGATGCAGGTAGTTTATCCCGTCCCTCTCCAAATTTTAGTTCATGCAATTGAAGGAAACTGCATTATTTATGGGATGATCCAGTATATATATGTATGTATATATATGTGTACGTGTGTATGTGTAGTATAGATACTAT
>NC_068987.1:59270849-59274319 GCF_001194135.2 Octopus bimaculoides | reverse complement strand
TGTGTGTGTGTGTGTGTGTGTGTGTGTGTGTGTGTGTGTGTGTGTGTGTGTGTGTGTGTGTGTACATGTATAGATATATGTGCGTGTCTTTGTGTTTGTATTTGTCCTCCACGACCGTTTGACAACTGGTGAAGGCTTGATTACGTCACAGTAACTTAAAAGTTCGGTAAAAGAGCATGTCAGAATAATAATTAGGCTTAATTTTTTTTTTTTTAAACAGAAGTACTAGGGTCGATTTGTTCGACTAAATCCTCCAAGGCATTGCTCCAGCATGGCCGTAGTGAAAAGACTGAAACAAGGAAACGATTAACAGTAAAAGATATCTCTGCCCTTCTCTCCCCCTTCTCTCCCCCTTTCTCTCTCCCCTTCTCTCCCCCTTTCTCTCTCTCTCTCTCCCTCTCATGTAATTGTATCCTTTTGTTATTGGTTTCATTATGGATTATGGAAGATCTTTTATTGATATTTTACCTTTCTTTTTTCTGTATGTTTTTTTTTTTTTCTTACGAAAAATGGTCAACCTCCTGATTTTCATCTTCTGTCTCTATCATCATTCTAAAATTCGTAGTTGTTACCGTTGTTGTCATCACTCACTTCAGCTTTTTCTAGCAATCCTATACTCTTCCTTCTCATTATCATCGCCATCTTCATCATCGTCTTCATAATCATCATCGTCGTCGTCGTAATCATCAATGTCGTTATAATCGTTGTCGTCGTCGTCATCATCGCCACCACTACTTCTGCTACCACCACTACCACCAACACCATCATTATCATCACCATCATCATCATCATACCGTCCATATTTCTTTCTCTGCCTCTCTTTCTCCTCATCAATTCCTCTCTTTCTCTCTATCTCAATATCTGATTTTTACATTCACTTTTAATTCTTTCATTCGACTCTTGATGTTCTTATTGTTATTGCTAGTGTTACTATTGTTGTTATTGTTGTTGTTACCAATGTTAATATTGTAATTGTTGTTGTAATTATTGTTGTCATAGTAGCTTGTTTGTTATTGTTACCATTGGTTTCGTTGTCTCTTAGCTTTTGTTTATTACTGTGGTAGCCTTATCTATATTACTGTTGTGCTTGCTCTTGTTGTTGCAGTCAATATAGATGGGTTTTTTTATGTTCTTTTATTTAACGTATTACTATTATTGTTACCCTTATTGTTGTTATGGTTGGTGTCGGTGGTGGTGACAGTTTTGGTGGTGGTGGTTATTGTTCTTTTCTCGAAAACAGTCCTACCACCACCACCACACGCAGAATTACGAAAAATGAATAAAACAAACATCTAAGGTGTGGGGGTGGAGGGTATAAGAGAAGAAAAACATTGGGATTCCTAGAGCAATTTTTATCATCATCATCACTCCCACCACTATCACCACCACCACCACCACCACCACCACCATCGTCGTGGTCATTTTCTTTCGTATTGTTGCTATTATTTTTATTTTTATTATTATCATTTCATAAAAATCCAGATAGAATTCTATTGACACCCTGACATATGCCAAAAATCTTCTGTGTCTTTGGCACCTTCTCGACACCTACTTTGACAACCAACTATTGTTTGATCGCGATATTCTGAGAGTGCTGCTACGCAGACAGCTCTTAGACCAGCTGGTTGAAGTTAACAAACATTAAGATGGCAGGCATATTATTGCGCACAACAGAACATACAACACAGCCAAGGCAAGAACGTAGGTTGAAACTTTAAAGCAAGGATTTTCAACCATTTTTTTACCTATGAACCCTTTGATTACCATTTTATTCTGGTGGACCCCAATAGCCATTCTTTCAAAATACCTATTTTGTGTTTCACCCATTAACTTGTGTAGGTTGAACTATGTAAAGTGTTAGCTGTTTCTTGCAATGCTATTCTAACACATACATCTAAAGCCAATTTATTTCAGGGGTCTTTACAATACAATTGCGGATCCCTAATTTATTTTGTTGTGTGGACCTCCCCAAAATCTTATATGGACCTTCAAGGGCCACATGGAGCCCGATTGAGAACCACTGCTTTAAAGCTTGATTAAAACTAACGTTACATCTTACATTCACGTATACGTAGCGTGAGTTGAAAGCGTTCATCTGTTTGCGTCTGTACTCCAGGAGTGGGTATGTCGTTAGCTTTGGTTGGTGTCACAACATGATGCTGTGTCTACCAATGTCTGTCTCTGTACTAATGAGCTGGTGCATGTCCATAACCTTGATGGGTATCACTACTTGAAACAATGAATGGTTGAATGGATAAAGAATCGGCCAATTAACTGAAAGATTGGCATTTAGGATCTTGGCAGTGGCACTATATCGCCTCCATTAATGAGCGCACAACTTGCCTAGCTGATAATTTGTAACACAAGCCAAAGGCATTCGCCATCCTAAGTAACAACAGCAACAGCAATAGTTTTAGTGAAAAATTGGCGAAATCGTTTTGCTAAGGTTGTGTTCTGAGATCAACTACTCACCTACTCACGTAAGAATAATTCGGTGGGTGAAGGATTCTGCCAGACCGATTCACTTAAAATATGCGACATGAAGACATCGTTTAAAGGTTCCTCTATAACCAACTTATTACAC
The DNA here is from genome assembly GCF_001194135.2 of Octopus bimaculoides. Classification (NCBI taxonomy): domain Eukaryota; kingdom Metazoa; phylum Mollusca; class Cephalopoda; order Octopoda; family Octopodidae; genus Octopus; species Octopus bimaculoides. The sequence goes on along the minus strand of NC_068987.1, from coordinate 59,271,735 downwards.
ATACGATGATGAAATCGATACTAATTCGTATGTTCGTACACACTACTAAACGATGGGATAGTCGCGCCTTAAATTCCGTCCGTCATAAGTTTTCTTGATTAGAATTGACCTGAAGTTGAACAATAATTTATATTAAAACACAGAAGAGACAGTGGGGTCAACATACGCATGCGCTCACATTTAGAATACACAAGCATATATCTACCAAATACGTCAGTATGCAGAGACTCTCTTTCTGATTGATAATATACATAAAAACAAGGATGCTAGAATCGGTGGGGCATCGAGCAAAAAAATACATTGTGGTCTTTGATTGTTTCACTTTCAAAATACTAACGTCCTTGGTCCACTTTGTATTCAGTCTTCTGAAATTTACAAACATTCAGTAACAGTCAATAAAAGAAACATAAGAATCTAGGTAATCGAATACACTTAGAAGGCAAGGCTCCAGAATCAGTACAACCCAAGAAGGCAAAGAACTAAACAAATGTTAGCAAAAAAAGTTAGAAACGAAGATAGTCTGATAGAATCACGAGGAAAATACTAGATGGAAGATAGTTAACTGTGGAGAAAAATGGATGGGAAAAATACAGCAGTAACAGCAAATCTTTCTCATGTTTCATTAAACTTTACCAAGAAGACAGATAAATAAATATGACAAAATAGTATATGTATATATTCTGTTATTTGGTCGGTTGCGAGTCTGTTATTACCAGATGGCTAGACCACACTGAAGTTCTAAACATTCACATTGATATTATTGAGAATATGTTACGTTTAAGAGTACTTACGCATAATACATACACGTGTATGTATATATACATGTGTGTGTATGTATGTGTGTATGCGTAAGTATGTATATATATATATATATATATATATATAT
>NC_068987.1:59269128-59270804 GCF_001194135.2 Octopus bimaculoides | reverse complement strand
ATATGTATGTATACAAACATACGCGTATACATGTATATATATGTATATATGTATGTATGCATGTATATATATATATATATATCTGTGTTTGTATGCTTGTAAGCATATATATACCTACACAAACACAGACATACACATATATCTTCTTGTGTATGTATGTATGTATGTATGTATGTATGTACGTATGTATGCGTTGGTACCTATGTTTGCATGCATGTTTGCATATGTCTATATCCATACGCTATGTGAATAGGTAAAAAGCAAAACCCGAAAGAGAGTAATATCCGTGAATGTAAATGGCTAACCAAGTCTCTCTTTAGTAACTATTATTCACTAAAAAGGGCCATTAAAATGTCACTTTTCCGTACACGAGACAGTTATATTGCGGAGATAAGAATATATAGAAATATACAGTAGCGAGTGTCATACAGAATTTGTTATTTATACAGCGATGATGATTTTCGAGAATAGTTTCAAAGCCAGAAATTTCATTTCCCACATCTTCGACAAATTTTGTAATTTGGCAACACGTTCACTTTTAGACATTAAGCAATTCTTTACAGCTATGATGTACCGTTCTCATCATCAATTTTCTTCAGCCGTTTTTCTTATAATAGATATAAGCTCATTGCATAATCTATTAAAATTATGAAGAAGTAATATGCAAGTATGACTCTCTGAAGTATACATGAAAAGTATAATTCCCAAATTCATCAGTGTTTTTTTTTTTTCTATCTTTCAATCGGGAATGAAGGCAGAGCCTATTAAACTATACACAATATAGGGGCCAATATACTCTTGCTCAAATGTTTAGAACAATTACGCATACAGGGTACAAATCATTAACTGAATAATAATCCTCTCTACTATAGGCACGAAGTCTGAAATTTTGGGAAAGAGATATAGTCGATTACATCAACCTAGGTACTTGACTGGCACTTATTTCATCAACCTCGAAAGATAATATGGATAAAAATTAGGATACCAGAATCGGTAGATCGTTGGATAAAATACATCGTGCTCTTTGCTTCTTTTACTATTCTAAGGTTCAAAATTCCCTCAATCTCTGTAGGAGGAAATGCAGGTTAAAATTAGATGAACAAGGGAGGTATGAATTGAACTTTGAAGGAAGGAAGATACCCTCAAACTTGAGATCTAGGCCGAATGCTTGTAATAGAGTGAATGGAGATTCCCGCTAAACGCACCCAAGGTACCAGGAAGTTGTGTCAAATCGAACGATAGATTAAATTCGTATAAATAAAAGGGCATTACTACAGATGTATACGCCCCTGAATTTGTTGCCTCATAACATCCAGAAAAATGGATACTTTTTAACAAAATTTTCTACAAATACTGCTTAGACGTTGGGGCTTCAGAGTATATGGGGATTTATGGGAAAGAATTTTTCCGAAGGACTGGAGAGAGACGAATTTCGGAAAATTCACACAATCTGACTTTTTTCCCTCATAACTTTAAGGAAGTTGGGTATCTTTTAATGAAAATTTATACAAATTCCTTTCAAGCGGCATAGATTACGATTATAAAGAAATTTGTGGAAAAAATTTTTTCGGGGATTTTCTCCATTTTTTTAAACTACAGTTTTCGAAATGATGGGGTTGGGAGAGGACATCTTTGTATGAAAAAAGTTTTGAAAACTCTTTCTAATACCCTGCTTC
>NC_068987.1:59267627-59268659 GCF_001194135.2 Octopus bimaculoides | reverse complement strand
ATTGGAGAGGCTGAGAAGGTCATTGCTGGCATTTATCCACATTGATTATAAAAATTACGGAGATGTACTTGCATAGCAAGTAACTTGATCTGAGATCGTGTGCTGAAACAAAAACAATTGTAGCGTGGAAGACGTTTGTAAGTCATTCAAGAACACACAAAAACCGCTAGTTTCACTTACTTCAACATTAAAATTTCATTTGTGTCAAAATAGTTTCGTCGCTTTGAAACCGCGACCTGTTCACTGACAAGACTTCGCAAAAGTGATGCAGCACGAAGTTTTGTCAGTGAACAGCACGCACACACACACACACACACACACACACACACACACACACATTGCCCTTCATTTGTGTGTATGTGTATTTATGTGTGTGCGCGAGTGTGTATTGGTGTGTGTGTGTGTGTGTCATTGTTGAAGTCGCTCGTGCAAATTGTTTGTGCATATATTGGCTTAGTGGTACAGAATGTTTGGAAACTGAATAAGGTGCAAGTTTCGAGTACTTGTCAGTAACATTTTTTTCTTCTCGTCTTCTAATAGTAATTACCAACTTTCTAGGCTCTTCTCACAGCTATCCCTCGTTCAGAAATTATACGGGTATTTAAAAAAAATTTCATTCAATAAATAATGTTTTTACATTACGTATACTTTAATAGAATAAACTGTCGGTTTTCCAAATAGCGAGTTAAAACCTAATGGAGAAAGTGAGAGACTTTGCAAATGAAAATGGAATATGCTACAGTGAATGCATTGAATATTTAAATTTGTGAAGAATTGGACGCAGTGAATGCAATGAATATTTAAATTTGCGAGAAATTAGAGTTAAAAAATTGAATAAACTTGAGAAATTGAAATTATAGGAAATCTCTTAGAAACATGAATTTATAAAGATATTTCCAGACGGTCAACCCTTTAATAATTGCTTTCTTTTAGTACTTATAGTAATTGTTACTTACCTAATTAATAAGCAGCTTTCTCATTATAGTGTGTGTGTGTGTGTGTGTGTGTGTGTGTGTGCGCGTGAGTGTGCAG
>NC_068987.1:59261123-59267308 GCF_001194135.2 Octopus bimaculoides | reverse complement strand
AGTTTCTCAGTTGATAACATTTTAAGTTTTTTTTTTTTTAAATAAACAGTTTAATTTAGTTTACATCATAAGAATGTAGATACTTCGAGAGATGTAAAATGATTTGTTTTTTACAATCACGTCTAGAAATCGAAGATTTCATTATATTAGATAAGCAATCGATATATCTTTGAGATAGTTTATTAGATTTTAATATTTAAATACAAAAAAAAAAACAGAGAAAGGAAACAAAAATGAAAAGAAAAAGGGGTACAAGTAGCATGATATGGAATGAAGAGAATAGGTCTCACACCCCAAAACAAATAGTGTGGTTAATTGTGCCCTACCGTAATTACTTCGATGGCGTTGTCACGAGGGCGTTGTCACTTCACCGTGCGGTGTTCATTTCTCAGTCGCCGTTAGCCCGATTTAGCGGAGGAAATTGGTAGTTTTTAAAATTTTATTTTTTATTTTATTGGGTTACAAAATCCTTTGGATAGAAAGTGTCGGAGGCTGGCACCCTTCGACGTTTCCTAACTAAAGGATTTTTTAACTCAACATTTACACGTTTTATTTATAGCTTTATTTTTGATTCACATACCAAATTGAGGAGGAGGAACTACTCAGATATAACACTGGGATTTTCCCAGAAACGTTATCGTGCATAGAGTCGACCAGGTCCACCAGTTCCCCCCACCCCCATCGCTGGCGGTCCGGTCCCAGCCCCTCTACATCCTTCGAGACGATATCGAACCATTGGTAACCTTCCTTAATCCCGCCCAAGCATCTGGTGCGGAGCTCGTCAAGGGGTCCTTTTCCAGCTTGCAGCTGCTGAATGAGAGTAAGGCCCTGGTAGGGTGATCTAGCAGGAAGCGGAGGACATATCCGTACCAGTGCATCCGGCGGGAGGTGGGAGGCTGCGGGATGATGCTTGCGCGCACGCATTTCTGTGTTAGAAACGTGATGGTAACATGTGATGTTTTCGATGGTTCTCAGGGCTCTGCAATACAACTGAAATAATCCACATTCAAAACTTTTCCTCTATGCGTGTGTGTTATATTAAAAATCAACAGTCTACTTTGAGTTCCACCCCAGAAGGGCTGCTTATGCTGAGTGGTGATATATATATTTACATATTTGTATTAGAAATTTATAAAGATGTGTGTATGTATGAGTGGGGACACTCCCACTATTTTCTGGAATATCTTGGGACTCAACTGAAATTTTGTAGACGAAGGTTAATTTTGGGAATTAAATTTTGTTTTGGTTCAAAGACGAATGCCTGCTGTTTATTACTGTCTATTGGTGTAATATAAGATAGCTGATGCAATTGAAAGAACAAAGACGAAATAAAGAAAGCAAGTAAGAAAAAGAAAGGAATTTCTACGGCACCAAACGAGAAAAGAGGCTTCTAAGAAGGAAAATGTTTGGCCTTAACTTCTTTCTTTCTTTTTTTCTGCCTGTACGTATGTATGTTATATATGTATGTATGTATGTATGTATGTATGTATGTATGCACGCATGTATGAGAGACCCCCTAGTCCTCGTTAGGACATCAGTCGAAGATAAGGAAAACTCTGATGTAAAACGTGTGATTCGTTGACAGCCAATGACGTTGACTAGTTATTCTATTTGGAGTATCCGTCATCGTTGTTCAGACCGGGATTGGCTGTGTGCAATGCCTCTCATCACTTTAAAAAAGCATCATGCACAGGCACTGCTTGGCATAGCAGCAGGCTCCGGCAATGGCTCAAGCAATGTATGTATGTATGTATGTATGTATGTATGTATGTATGTATGTATGTATGTAGCTATCTATCTATCTATCTATCTATCTATCTATCTATCTATCTATCTATCGATCTATCTATCTATCTATACATACATACATGAACGTACGTACGGACATACCTATATATGTATGTATTTTTGTATGTATGTATATAGTCATAACTGTGTGATAAGAAGTTTGCTTCTAAACACATGGTTTTTGTTCAGTCCCACTGCGTAGCAGCTTGGGCAACCTTGGGCAAATATCTTCTACTATACACGGAATTGGATTTGGTTGACAGAAACAGAAAAAAACTTGTCTTGTGTATATGTAAGAAAAAAAGGAAAACCTTTGTTGCAGTGCACCTAATTAGTACTCTATATGAGCAAAATATAACATAAATCAAAGTGAGATTACAGATTTTCGTAGGTCAAGTTCCTTTATCGTGGGAATACAAAATACATAAAAAGTTCATCGAGATCTTAGGGTTCAAGCGCTCCAATCTTACAATCCAAAGAAAAGTAATAGTACAAAACCTTACGATCGTTTCGAGAAATGCGTTTGTATTGGGCGAATTTTCCATCCGATACAAATAGTCACATTTCTTTCATCAGAGATATTAAAAAAAAAGTCGATTAAAAAGAGTTTAAAACTTTGAGAAAGCTTAAAATATTTCCTACTTACAGAACTTGAGGTCATATTGAGTAATGTTATATTTTTTTAAAATGTCATAGTATTTTTTTAAAAGTTCGCAAGGATATAGAAAAAGGCTTTGTGACGTGAAAAAATGTTTGATTTTTTGTTGCCCACCAGGGGCTAACTTAGATGGGACATTACAATCTGAGGGGTCAGATACAACGATATGAGATTTACATAAAAATGCGGTTAGAAATTAAATATAACACATGCAACGAATGATGACAACACAACAGACAACACAGATGGAGTGGTGTTTGGGTTCAGCTCCGACCCCATGAGCCCACAATTCACCACTGATACCTGTAAGACACTTTTTTGGCATATTCACACGATTACATAAATTCGCAACACTTATGTTACATATTTCCATCTTTCGTTGAACATTTTCTCCGACAGACACCTCTCCTCCAGCCATACTTGCCTTTTCAAATGGAAAGTGAAATACCTTTGCAAGGCAAGGCCAGAGATAAAGCTGCTTGTCTTTGCTCCTTTCATTTTTGTCCTCCATACCACTTCTTTCGTTATTACTACTACGGTGAGAAAACAATTCTTACCTTCATTTGACAGAAAATCAGGCGGGTCAATTTTTATAATTGACTCAGTCGATAGCTGTATCCTTCTTGTACCAGACAACAGCAAATAGAGCGTTTCACAAGTGAATTCGAGCCCTTCCACAAAAAGTGAAAGAGCTGTCTTTCTAACTTGGTCAACCACGAATCCGGGCAAAGAACGACGGTTAGGCGGTAGGTAATGACCGATGCGATGAACACATTGGCTACTTCCGCCCTCCCTCTCAGGGACAGCCACTGCTAAGACCAGGTCCTGGCTATGTGAGCTACCCTGCTCAAAACCTCGGCCTAGTTCTTCTCTACCTGGAGGTCCAGACCAAACCAGACCCCTAGCAACTTAACCGGGCCCTCCATCCAACGTCTTACGACGATGTCTGAAGGCATCGACTTGCCCCTCCAGGTGCCGAGTTGCAAGCCGACTGATTTTCCCCGGTTAATCTTTGCTCCTGCTACCGCCCTGTAAACCTCAATGGCCTTAGCTACCCTCTGTAGGTGTTCGATTTTGGTCACACTGATGGTGATGTCATCCGCATAAGCTGAAACCGATTCTCCACACCTTGGTTCTCTCGGGATGCCACTCAACCTTCGCCGTTACGAAAGCGGTGAGAGTGGGCACATTTGGCAAGCCGAACGTTTGATGCAGAACGGTTTTGATAGAAAACCGTTCACCCGAACGATCGAGTCAATATTTTCATACAATTGAATTATCCACTTAAGGAAGCCAAGACCCAAGCCGAGCTGTGCAAGAACAGACACCAGGTAGTGATGGTCAACCCTATCGAAAGCTTTAGATTGGTCTAAATGTACCAATTCCCCACCTTTGTCAGATTTACTCCCAAACCCCTCTAAGGTGTAGCGGAGAAGGTGGAGATTGTCCTGAATGCTTCTGCCCGGGAATGGCACATGGCTGTGCCTCCCTGATCAGACCATCCGCGACACGCGCCAACCTTTTTGCTTGCACCTTGGCCAAAATCTTCACTTCTGTGTTTAGCACAGTGATGGGCCGGAAATTATCCATAGATCCCCCTTGTCTAGGTCCTTTCTGATCAGTGTCACCATTCTGTTGTCAGTTCGCGTACATGCTAACCAGCAGGTACCCGAACAAGTCTGGCATACATTTATATAACTCGTAAGGGAGACCATTCAGTCTCTGTGACCTACGCTACAGTCTGCCACAGCCTCAGATTTGATCGGCCCCTCACAAGAGTCCGTATCCTGCCCCGAGAGGTGCGGCAGCCCGGCAAGGAAGTTCGAATGGTCCCTCCTACCATCCGGTCCATCGCTCCCCACGAAAAGCTGGGCGAAGTGCTCCTGAAAAGCCTTACACATTTCCTCGGGTTTATTTATCAACACACCTTGATGGTTTACCAAAGATCGAACTGTGGAATCATTTCCACGTTGAGCTTCTACCACTCGAGCCCCTCCAGCGGCCTTGATTCCTTCGCAACCCACTGCACGAAGTCTAGCCATGACAATGCATCCCATGTGTTGGGTTTCGAGATGCTGGTTTAATTCCAGTCCCTTTGCCCTCACCTAGGCTGCACTGCCAGTCCTCATGGCTTCTTCTAAGTTCTTAAATAGACCCGCTTCTTTCTTACGTTCCTTAGCCACTAAATTTATGCTACACCTAATAGACTCAAATTTTATGGCTCGTTTTAGGGCGTATCACCATTTGTTATTAATGATGGCTCCTGTTAACGCCCTCTTAATTATCAACTTAATCCGCTTTCTGTGCTCCTCAATCACCAAAAGGGACGTATTGAGTTTCCAGTAGCCAGATCCCTGTCTATGTACCTTATCTAAGTTCAGCGTACAGGTAACCATCTAGTGATCACTGTAGCTGACTGGATAAAACTGTGGACACTTAACTATGCTCTTGTCTACTTTTCTAATTAAAATCTTAGAAAGGAGTTGCAAGAAGATTTGTTAGCTTCAGGGACTAGTGTTACACTATGAACAATCGGCAATGAACTTCATAGGAATGAACTGAAGTCACGCTCTCCTAGAAAAACTCCGCTGTTGACTAAAAGGCATAGAGATTCCCATTTAAAATTTGGTTATGAACATAAAGATAAATCTGATACATTCTGGGAAAATGTTCTATGGACAGACGAGTCGAAAATTGAATTGTTTGGACGAAATTCGCGTAGCCATGTTTGGAGGAAAGATGGTACTGCCTATTCACCGAAAAACACAATTCCTACTGTAAAGTTTGGAGGTGGAAACATCATGGTGTGGGGCTGTTTCTCTGCAAATGGCAATGGCAATTTACATGTGATAGATGGTAGAATGAATGCAGAGATGTACCAAAATATTTTGAACAATAATTTATGGGATTCTGTACAAAAGCTCCAGCTTTGTGAAGGGTGGGTTTTACAACAGGATAACGACCCTAAGCACACGGCGAAGTCTACCAAAAAATGGATTGTCAATCACAATATAAAATTATTAGAAATGGCCGAGCCAGGCACCTGACTTGAACCCCATTGAAAATTTGTGGCGTTATTTGAAAATTAAAATTCATTCAAGAGCCCCAACGTACATTCCAGATTTGAAGAAAATTAGTCAAGAAGAATGGGAAAAAATTCCTAAAGAAACATGCGAGTCATTGATTAAGAACTACAAGAAGAAATTGGTTGAAGTGGAACTGAACAATGGTTATGCTACGAAGTATTGAATCAGAATTATCAGTTATTCATGTTCTGTACGAATACTTTTTTCACCCCTAAATATTTATAATTGTATATGAATTCATTAGTTACTATAATTTACTAGTTTCTTTTGCACATTCTTAGTTTATGCATGTGTATGCAAATATAGTATTGGTATATCTCATTTATGTTCATTAGAAATTAAATAATAAAGAATTTTGACATGTACGAATATTTCTTTCCCCCCACTGTATATTCTTTAATTCTTTTATTTGTTTCAGTCATTTGACTGTGGCCATGCTGGAGCATCGCCTTCAAAGGTTTTTGTCGAACAAATCGACCCTAGCACTTAGTCTTTGTAAGCCTAGTACTTATTCTATCTGTATTCTTTGCCGAACCGTTTAGTCACGGGGACGCAAACACAGCAACGTCGGTTGTCCAGCGTTGGTGGGGAGACAAACACAGACACAAAGACAAACAAACATAAATACATACATCAATATATATATATATATA
>NC_068987.1:59259939-59260986 GCF_001194135.2 Octopus bimaculoides | reverse complement strand
TCTCTCTCTCTCTCTCTCTCTCTCTCTCTCTCTCTCTCTCTCTCTCTCTCTCTGTATCTCTCTCTTAGATGTGTGTATGGGTGGTTTTTATCTAAGTAACTCTTCAGACAATCTCGCTTCTTGCTTGTTAACGATGTTTTCGTGCTGGGACCACCCAGTGGGAGATTGCGATTTTCTATCACATTACCGCTATACAATGCTTATGAAGGTGACTTTTCAAAAGACACTGTATATGTGGTAAGAAAGAAAAAAAGATAGATAGATAGATATATAGATAGATAGATTAAGGGATATATGAGTGTGTGTATTAAGGGAGGGAGGGATATATGCATAGATGCAGGCATGCAGACATTGTCATGCAGACACATAGCTAAAGAAGCATATAAAAATTAAAGGCATGCATTATGATAATATTTTCTCGCTGCATTATTAGGCCGCCAGTGTGTGTGCGTGTGAGTGTGAAATTATTAAACGCATGTAAAACAGCCAGAAAGAAAGCTATGTGTACAAAGAACGATGTATGTATGTATGTATATGTATGTATATATGTATATATGTATGTGTTTATATATGTATATATATATGTATGTATGTGTTTTTTAAGAGGTCACCATCCTTAAACCCATTCCAATACCATGGTAAAGGAAAAAATAAATAAATGAATGAATGGTGAATAGGAAGGTGGATACCCCTTCTCTCTGTCTTTCCCTCTACCCATCTGTCTATCTGTCTGAATATCTATCTATCTATCTATCTATCTATCTATCTATCTATCTAATTATCTATCTATCTATCTATCTACCTACCTATATTTCTATCTAAGCATCTCCATTGTCTTGGAACTTCCCCCCCCCCCAAACAAAAGTAATATTTCCTTCTAAACCTCACTCCACCCCAAAGCACCTGTTTTATATAAATGAACAAGCTGTTTGTACATTCACAAAATTGTATTTGACAAATTCTAGAGAGTAACGAAAGCGCTAATAATAACGAAGAAATAAATGAATTTTTTCCAAAATTCTGACGACTTTTTTTTTCTCAATATAT
>NC_068987.1:59254731-59259519 GCF_001194135.2 Octopus bimaculoides | reverse complement strand
GTGTGTGTGTGTGTGTGTGTGTGTGTGTGTGTGTGTGTGTGTGTGTGTGTGTGTGTGTGTGTGCATATATATATGTATATACATGTGACTTAGTAGTTAGGGTATTCGGCTTACGACTGTAAGGCCGTGGGTTCAATTTCAGGATATCTGTTATCTCCTTGTGCAAGACACTTTATTTTACGTTGCTCAAGTTCACTCAGTTGGTAAAAATGAGTAGTACCTGTTTTTCAAAGTGTCAGCCATGTCACATTCTGTGTCACGCTGGATCTCCCTGAGAACTATGTTAAGAGTGCGCTTGTTTGTGGAGTGTTCACCCACATGCACGTTAATTTCACGAGCAGGCTATTCCGTTGATCGGATCAACTGGAACCCTCGTCGTCGTAACATATCAAATAAACAACTCCATACCTCATCCTTAAACTCACTACGACTGCTAAGCTTCGATATCATTACTGATCACCTCTTGCTGTCTGTCCCACATTTATAGAATAGCAAACTCAGAAAATATTCCAAAACGAAGCTCAAATAAAATACAATAGAATAAGGTTCTCGGATATGGGACCGTACTGCTGCTGTTGCTACAAATATACTGGCGGTGCCTCAGCAGGGTCACAGTCTTTGGGCTGAAACGCATAAAGGAATAAAAGAATACCTCCAAGACCGCATTTAAAAGAAAGCCGCTTAGCCGATTAGCAAAGACTGATTCGCTTAATCGCTCCAATCTCTATCTGCAGGTATATAATTTCATTTCTATGCCTTTCTACCTCTACTACAACTGCCTCTGTTCTACAGAGATAACTATATTCATATCATCTCCACCATAGACTTGTTTGATCGCACCATCTCAGCATGTGCCGATGGCGCTCTCTCTGGTTCACACTCTATCAATTCTATATCACTGTTTTAGTCCCTTCTGTACATTAAAGAGCTTCATTCATATACAGATGATAATATTATCGATTTTTCTTTCATTTCCCACACAGAGGCATAACCGACACACTCATCTCTACTCTGAAGATTTGCTTTAACCATAATACCCAATCTTTTACCCAAGAACGACAACTCTCTGGAAATCCTTCCTGCAGTATTTTTCAAGCAACCATCACCTTACAGCTAGCCAAGCAATACATCATCTTCAGACAACTTCGAAAGCCAGTAAAGGACGAGTGTATAATACCTTCCTCTTGTCTACACCACAAAAAGTACTCTGCTAGTACTTATTTTACCAACGTCAAAGGCAAGGAAAAGCAGGTTGATGTCGGCGGATTTTAAACCTAGAGTATGTCCGGAGAATATCAGCGGCTGAAATGGGTTGTCTCCGAGAAATCTCTGAAGTAACGTTACTCGACAGACTGCGTAACTCGGAGATCAAAGAGTTTCTCCGGGTTAAGCTGCTACTTCGCATTGAGAGGAATTATGGACATGTGATTAGAATGAAGCAGGAAAGAATCGTGAGACGGATTTTTCAAACCGAACCAGCCGGTAGGATTTTGGAGCAGATGAAGAACGAGGTGTTTGAATAATATCCATATTCTGATTTGGTCACGCTTAGGAATCCAGCCGGCAAAGTGTAATGAGAGTTGCTTTAGATACAATTTTGTTAAGGAGTCGTCTGAGGACTCTTACTCCAATGACTTCCAGGAATACTGATCGGATATGGATGGATGGATGGATGGATTGAACATGCTTAGCACTCAACCATTTCTATTCACCATGGCCTTTATCCTCAAGCACAAACTATAGCAATTATAAAAATAAATATTTGTTTTCTTCTGTCTATTTCTTTTCATGTGTAATAACAGTTGAACAATAGAATGGTTCAACTCTGAAGCTATGAAACAGCTTATATGTTATAAATACGTCTATGTACGTATTCCGTAAAAAAGAGTCGAGAATAATATTACGAACGTGAATCTTCATTTCCGGAGTCATTGATATCCAATTCGTGTCATAGTACACATGCATGTATCGCTCTTATTTTGATTTGTCTTTTGTCTTTCTGGAGAAAAAAGTAGCGACACTAAATAAATGTATTATTCTTGGTTTAATTCATCTGACTTTCCTCTTGCTAGCCTAGAAAAAGAAAACAGTCACTATGAATGAATGAATGAATGAATGAATGAATGAATGAATGAATGGATGGATGGATGGATGGATGGATGGATGGATGGATGGATGGATGAATAAGCAACTAAAGAAATACGTAAATAAATAATCTCATTCCATCTTATTCATCTGGTTACTAAAATAAAATTCACAAGCAAAAAAATAGAAACTGCATTTATAAGACTTTGAACACATGTTACAATTCAAAGTTTGTAGTACAAACAACTTTTAGCAATGGCGGAACCGACTTTGCTTTTCATAGTCTAGAAGTTTATAAATTAAACACTAACAATACATCGGGGCCGAAGTTAAAAGACCAAACCCTTTTCCCTTTACAAAATAATCTTGCGTCAAGTTAAAAAGGAAGCAGTGATGCTGTTTATCAAATTAGGAGAGCGGAAGATAATGTCAAATATTTCTTTTAATGATACTGAAAGAAAGCTCTGCCCATCCCGTCTACAGTAGATCCTATTATGGACGTTGTTGTTCTTAGTGTTATTTATCTCCATATCCGTTCTGATCAAAGGCGCTCCACCGGTGAATATTCCGTCTTCTTTCTTTTCCTTTACTTTTATTTTTTTAGACAGTCTATTTAAAACTACATTATCTAAGATGTCTTTCATTTTTAAAAACTATGTGCTGTGACTTGTATGGTTTGAGCATGGGGTGGATGACTTGTTTCGTTCTTTGAAGAAATGTACAAAGGTTCCTTGTTGCTCTCGTTCTTATTGTTAAGTCACATGTCAGTCAAGCTCCTTTCTTCAAGCACAATTATGATCAAAGTCATTACAGATATATTGTAACTATTGATACATAATCTAATGACTTTACCTTTTAAAACGACAGGAAATTATTGCAAAGAAATTTTGATGCTATTTCCAGCAAATCAAAATCAGGCAACGTTAAATTCTTCGTTGTCTCGTGGGTGGTGGTTGTCAATAAAAAGAAAAATATTCAAGGGATGTTATTAGGTGTATATTCGCTCATAATTGTTTAAGATAAAATTAATTTATGAAGAGGCCATACGGGTTTCTTGAAAACGGTTTAAGATAGATTCATGTGTGTGAGTGTGTGTGTGTGCGTATAGATATATGTAAATATGTATGCCTGTAAATGTATGTCTGTATGTACACATGAATATATAAATGTGTACATATATATGTATGCATATACATTTATACTTATATATAAACAAATATAAATATATTTACATATATGTATACATACATATATATATATATATATATATATATATATATATATATATATATATATATATATATATATATATATATATATATGCATCCATATATATATATATGTATGTATGTATGTACGCATATATGCATATGCACACAAATGCATGGATATGCAAATATATATTTTTATATCGTCAAGCAATATATTACTGGTTATAGTATATAAATGGTCAGAATGTTACCGTCAGTTTCTCACTACTATCGCCACTGGGCAATATAGCTGATTTTTTAAATATGTTAGCCAGCAGTAAATAACCTTTATATGGTGGAGATACATAGATCTTAATTTGGCTTGGTAGTGGCAAAAAGTAGAAAGAAACATAGTGAAAAATTGTTTTTCGGAAAAAAGACAACTCATTCCCCATAGAGCAGTTCGCCTGTGTATATCGTTCTCAAGTTTAAAATGAATTTGCGTCATGAGGACTACATCCAAAAATCTCGCTTTTCGAGTTCAGTAGAGCCTGCATCGTATGAATTTTTTAGAATGATCTTTCTCTCGCCGAGCAGACCCTGTATTTTATACTTTCATTAAGATATGGCCCAAAAGATTCTAGCAACCTCAGTGCGTATTTGTGGTAAGGTTCAGTTGTAGAATGTAAAGGTTTCCGATTGGCATTGATCAAACTAGATCAGGTTTTTCGAGGAATTACAAATAGAGCTCGTCTAAGATTACTGTAAGAATTATATCAACTCTTCTGCTATATGTTTGACCTTTTCTAAATTCTGCCTCGTCTGATCAAGGTTTCTTTTATTCGTTTGTAGCGCTTGATTGCTTCATCTCGGATGATCGACTTGGGTCTCCGTAAAAGCTTACTCTTGGGTGTGGTTTTCTTGATATTGCACAGAGGTTATTCATATCATTACAATGCCACTTGAAGCCACAGCAAAGGCAATTTGCTGTTTTTGGCGTACTTTCGCAAGCAGTAGGTTCATTAGGAATGTCTAACATATGCATGCCAACAGAAATATCAATAAAAAAGAGTCATTTTTTGTCATATTCTGATTTTCATGAGGATAAGACAGGCATGTTTTAGATCAGTGTATCTCAACCAACTTTTACCTATGGACCTTTTTAATTCTTATTTCACTCGGATGGACTCTCCTACCATTCGATGTTTAAAAAGAAACATATTTTGATAATTAAATATTATTAGCAACTAGCAGAAATACCCGGCGTTGCCCGGGTTAAAGAGAATAATGAAATCTAAAAACGCCGTCTAGACTACGCATCATCTTTATATATAGAGATGTATATACACACACGCACCCAAACACACGTATATATATGTATATCAATATAAATATATGAAAGTCAATGAAGTTTCGTAAAAGAAGGTGATCATGTACATACTTTCTTGCTGTTGTGATTATAACACCTCATTGTAAACTATGTTCCTTGTTTTCCCTTGTGGAGCATATACAA
>NC_068987.1:59251317-59252521 GCF_001194135.2 Octopus bimaculoides | reverse complement strand
CTCTCTCTCTCTCTCTCTCTCTCTCTCTCTCTCTCTCTCTCTCTCTCTCACTCACTCACTCACTCTCTCATCCTCTCTATCCCTCTCTATCCCCCTCTATCCCTCTCTGTCCCTCTCTATCTCTCTCTTCCCCCTCTCTCCCTTTATATATATATATCTCTCTCTCTCACTTACTGTGGCATCCGATTACAGGCAAGTTCACCGCCATTGATTCACCGTGAAGGAAGTTCACCGCAAGGAAAGTTTACTGCGAAAATATATCCATAGTATCTTACCATTGATAGTTTCCTTGTGGTGCAATTTCCTCGCAGTGAACATCCCTTACGGTGAACTTTCCCTGCTATGAACTGATGACGGTGAACTTACAGGACATGCTGGCATCTTGCAGTTAATTGATATGTTATTCAGTACTGAAGTCAACTGAAATGGATAGCGGGGAAATATAGCATAAAAAGGGTAAAGACCCCCATCGGTTACGAATGATCATGTGATTGCACCTAGAAAGTTCGACTCTAAGAGAGACAAGTCAGGGCAAGGCTGTTTGTGGAAGTTACCCATGAATGCCAATCTTCCCTCTCCACGCCACCGATGTTGTCCAAGGGAAAGTTAAAGGCCGGTTCAGCTAGGCACCAGTAACGCTGCAACTCATTTCTACAGCTGAGTGAACTAGAGCAACGTAGAATAAAATGTCTTGCTCAAGAGCACAAGACGTTTACGGTCCGTGAATCGAACTCACAACTCCGTAATTGTAAACCCAATGCTCTATCATTGACCCAGGCGCCTGCACTATGTAATATAATATAATTTATATACATGTATGTACGGATATATCGATACATATTTCTAGATTGCTGTATCACCCTATTGTTGCATCACTGTATCGACCAGGCTACCAGATGTTAAACATCGCTAGCCACAATACATTTCTTAGCATTGTTATAGCTTTCAAATGATATGACTCCTCTGGCTAGCATGGTCAGGCGAAAATTCCCTCTGAACGGAATGTCAGTCTGTCGCAACTTTACACATTTACATCTGGGTGGATTGGAGGAACGTAAAGTGAAGAATCCAACGCACCGCCTATCTGGAAATAGAAACACGACCCTGCGACCCCCTTACCACTAGTACGCGCGTATATTTGTGCGTGTGTGTATGTGTGTGTGCATGTGTGTGTGTGTGTGTGTGTGTGTGTGTGTGTGTGTGT
>NC_068987.1:59247687-59250824 GCF_001194135.2 Octopus bimaculoides | reverse complement strand
TATATATATATATATTTATATATATATATATACGCTGCGCGCCGTAGATCGCCTTTGTTATCGTTTGGTTTGGGTTTAAAAGTTCAAAATGGTCTAAACCTTTCGTATCCCATCAAACAGATACAACACATTACGTGGCTGAAGACCTTCTTTAGCCTGGGATGCTGGTGTTTCTCATTTTCCTACCCACTGTCTTCAGCACTTGACATTTTTATAGAGAACCCATTTCTCATCACCAGTCACTATTCGGTCGAAAAAAAAAACTCTTCATTCGTGTGAGGTGACAGCAAAGAAGAGCACATATTCATTCTCTGCGCGAGATTAGACTCGGAAAGTGTGTGAGGAACCCATTGACCCAATTTGCTGACTTTTCCGATGGCACGCAATTATCGATGAATGGTTGAATGACCAAATCCAAGCTTCTCTGCTGGTTCCTCAACAGTTACGATGGGATTTTGTTCCACCTCGCCGAGATTTACAAAACTAGGATGGGGCTCGATTTCTACGCTATAGTTTCCAGCTCGGAATTTCTGGAACTGCTGTTGACACTAGCTTACGCTTATTGTCAATTCCCATTTATTGCATTAATATTCCTCGAACTTTCCGTTGCGTTGTTGCAATTATTGAACTCATAAAGCCAAATATGCCGAATATGCTTTGAAAATATAACTGTTAAAATCAAACTGCACTAAGCATAAGTACAAGGTAAAATTACTACCTGCAGGTAGTCTATTTTGTCCCCCTCCGACTTTTAGGTCGTACGCTTGAAAAACCGCATTATTTTCTGCCTGAACAGACGGATTCATCGAAACCGAGAAAGAAAAAAGAAAAAGGAAAAAAAAGAAGAAAGAAGAAGAAGAAGCAAAGAAGCAAGGTGAAGCAAAATAAAACCACACCTTGTATTGCATACTGCCAAGAATTTAGCCAAACCTTTTTTGATATAGTCCTACAACCTCTTTTTGTGATCTAACGCTAAGGGTCATAAGCATGATAACATTGTGTTTAATCGTAAGAAGAGATACACAGAAGAATAATATATCCAGCATTCTACAGATCACCCACGATGTCTTCCTTTCAAAGTCAAAGATATACTTCAATCTATATCAATCTATTGTATCGATATATTATTAGGTCATCCTATAAGAGAGAGCACCTTCCTCTCCGCCCTCAGTTTTCTTTTCAAGTGAAACTTAAGAAAGTCGGTAAAGGCTTTATCGAAGAGGAATGTCTCTGCCTTCATTCCTTTCAGCCTCGTCCACCAAGCAACCTCTTTCGCCACAACAACCAGGCAAAGAAAAACAACTTTGTCTTCCTGATTAAATGAGAGTGGAGGAGCGATCATCATTATGGACTCAACCGATAGACGGGTCCCACACGTGACAGCAGCTGCTCGGCATAACTCCACAAGTCAGCAATGAACGAGTGCATGCAGAGTGCATGTAGAACAGTTCAGTTGCTCTGCACACTCCTTGGACAAGCCTGTCTGATGGCATATCCGTGTCTGTAGAGTTTGTCTCGAACCGGTACCGCCCCTCGGTAGTACTGCCAAGCCAAAGACATCTAGAAATTATCCATAGTAGTCCCCGATCGGAAAGCCCTCCGAAACAGACTGGCCAGTTCGTTTTCGTCGACGCCCAGGGTCTCCTCGAGGATGCTGTAGTACTTCCCCGTTACTAATCCTCTATATATATAGATAAAGTGGAACATTCACCGATCCTATTGCCCGACTGGTAGAGGACAGTGAACGCCTGACAACATTTTAGGTGCTAGACGCCTAGTCTTGGTCTATCTTTCACTCAGGACTGCAGTTCTGTCAAAGAGGCGAGCTGCTGGAAGACGTATCTCACGAACTGAGCCCACACATGTTCACACTCTAGAAATTGTTGCAGGTGGCGCAACTTGCGTGTCTGCGCATTAAAATTCATGGCATGCCTAAACCGCCATGTTGAGAGAGCTTGTAGCAGATTAACCGCCTGACCATTGGAACACGTCCCTTCCGCAAAAGATTAAACAAGAAACGCTTCAACATAATCAGGTGGTACCTGGGACAAGACACAATAGTCAGGCGATAAATGATGACAGGGGTGATGTAGGCATTCACCACACATGCCCGATCTTTCAGGGACAGCTTTCTTTCTGCCTATTTGTGGGTAAGACTGGCCACCTAGTTCGTCACCTCATTCTAATTTTTACCAACCTGGGGGTCGAGGCCGAAACAGACCCCAAGCAGTTTAACTGGCCCGTCAGTCCAGCGTCCGACGACACCGTCCAACGGCATCGATCTGCCTCTCCAGGTGCTGTCTCAAATTCACCGACTTGTCGGCATTGATTTTGGCCCCGATTTTGGCAACCCACTCATACTCCTTTAGAATGGAGCCGACGCTCTTCACTTCGGAGGCACCCGAAACCATGATGGTGATGTCGTCCGTGTACACCGACACTGCCCTCCCGAGTCCCAGTTCGAAAGGGATATCCCTTAACTGTTTCAACTTCCGCAGCGCAAGCCAGCAATTCCGAGGGAGGGGCTAAGTCGATTACATTGACCCCAGTATCTATTATGTCGATCTCGAAAGGATGAAAGGCAAACTCGATCTCGGCGGAATTTCAACTCAGAAAGTAAAAATATACGAAATGCCGCTAAACATTTTGTCCAGCGTGCTAATGATTCTGCTAGCTAGCTGCACTAATAATAATAATAATCCTTTCAACTATAGGCACAAGATCTGAAATTGAGGATGTGGGTAGGGGGAGTCGATTAAATCTACCCCAGTATGCAAATGGTACTTAATTTATTGACCCCTTAAGGATGAAAGGCAAAGTTGACATTGGCGGAATTTGAACTCTGGACGTAGCGACCCCAGTATGCAAATCGACCCCAGTATGCAAATGGTACTTAATTTATTGACCCCTTAAGGATGAAAGGCAAAGTTGACATCGGCGGAATTTGAACTCTGGACGTAGCGATGGGCCAAATACCGCAAAGCATTTCGTCCAGCGTGCTAACGATTCTACCATTATTATTATTATTATCATTATTATTATTTATTATTATTATTATTATTATCATTATTATTTATAATAATAATAATAATAATAATAATAATAATAATAATAATAATAATAATGCTTTTTGCTAT
>NC_068987.1:59243624-59246642 GCF_001194135.2 Octopus bimaculoides | reverse complement strand
GTGTGTGTGTGTGTGTGTGTGTGTGTGTGTGTGTGTGTGTGTGTGTGTGTGTGTGTGCATTTTTGTTTATATGCATGTACCTACGTATGTATCTATGTGCGAATGCTTGTGCGAGCAGATGTATGTATTGATGTTGTTTCTCATAATACAAGGCTTCCAGATCTGCTCTGAAGTACTCAATACTTGAATCAGTTGGATGTGTTATGCTCTTTATTTTAGGATTACGACTTGAACCACCTACTTCGTTTGCCTTATTTCACTTGTTGTTGGCACTCCGTCGCTTACGACGTCGAGGGTTCCAATTGATCCGATCAACGAAACAACCTGCTCGTGAAATTAACGTGCAAGTGGCTGAGCACTCCACAGACACGTGTACCCTTAACGTAGTTCTCGGGGATATTCAGCGTGACACAGTGTGACAAGGCTGACCCTTTCAATTACAGGCACAACAGAAACAGGAAGTAAGAGTGAGAGAAAGTTGTGGTGGAAGAGTACAGCAGGGTTCGCCACCATCCCCTGCCGGAGCCTCGTGGAGCTTTAGGTGTTTTTCGCTCAATAAACACTCACAACGCCCGGTCTGGGAATCGAAACCGCGATCCTATGACCGCGAGTCCGCTGCCCTAACCACTGGACCATTACCTTATTTCACTGACCCATACTAAAACCGCGTTAACGCAAGATTTGTGCTGTCCATTGAGAAGACATATTCTGTTAGCCATCTTGTCTTTAATTAGAACTAAAGTCCAAAGAATCGAAACAGGTCTTCGTACCTCCTGAAACCAAAGACACCGGATGAGCTTCGGTTGGTTAATAAATTATGTATTCTATGTTTGGTATTGAGTACATTTACTTTTGTTTGATACCACTTATGTAAACACACACACACACACACACACACACGTACATACTCACACGTACATACTCACAGTCTAATGCACACATACAAGCATAATTAATTCTACGAATGTGTTTCTGTGCATGTGTGTGTATAAATAAATGTGTGTGTGTGTGTGTGTGCATACGTGCGTGTTTGTGTGTGTGTGTGTGTGTGTGTGTGTGTGTGTGTGTGTGTGTGTGTGTGTGTGTGTGTGTGTGTGTGTGTGTAAGTGATCGTTGTATATGCATGTATAATTGTATATAAACGGTATTTTCCAGCTCCTTAGACATAGCTGTTGATAAAAGATATTTTATATTTTATATGTTAGAAAAAAATCTTTATGATTCATAAACATTTTACCAAGATCTATTTTTTTTAAATATCTAATTTTGAACGAAATATTTGTAGACTAACAAGATTTAGTATATTCCTGGCGGCAGATTACGACTTGTCCACCACTACTTGTTCACATTACAACTATCCGTGCAGTAGACAGCCACACTGACAACTATCTACACCGAGAGCATTCCTCATTGTGTGAGCCGAGTAGTGGTGAGACTGCTGGCGAAGGGTCTGGACTAAAGGCCGGTGCGAGGGAAACTTGTAAAATTTAGTGCCATAATTCTGCTAAAAGAGGTATTGAAGGTTTTGGCAAAGATTTCTGGTATATGCGTGCAGGCATGGCCGTGCAGTTCAGAAGCTCGCTTTGCAGCCATGTTCTTTCGGAGTGTCTTCTTATTATGGCTCCGGACCAACCAATGTCTTGTGACTGAATTTGGTAAATGGAAACTGACTGGAAGCCCGTCGCGCGCGCGTGTATGTATATATATATATATGTGTGTGTGTGTGAATGTGTGAGTGTGTATACTTATATATATGCGCGCGTATGTGTATATGTATATTTAGGTATGTGTGTGTATATGTATATGTATGTGTGTGACTGTGTGCGTGCGTGTGCATGTTTTGTGAATGTGTTTGTCATTCACAATTACTTGCAAAACGTTTCTTTATGCCTCCATAACTTAGCGGTTTGGTAAAAGAAACCGATAGAATAAGTACCAGACTTTAAAAAAACAAAACAAAGAAGAACCAATAAGTACTGGGGTCGATTTGTTTGATCAAAACCCTTCAAGGTGATGCCCCAGCATGACAGCAGTCCAATGACTGAAACATGTAAAAGACAAAATATAAAAGCGTTCGCTAAGTAACTCATGTTATGTATGCTATGTCATCAATAGTATAATTGGAGTTAAGCAATCCTGTACGATCCCAGATCGATTTATCATCAACAAACTTACACGTCTTGAGATACATCGTAAAACAGGTCAGTAATTGATATGACTTCGTCGGGGTGCTAATCAATGTCAACCAATCCATTACCACCTCAGCGATTGTGCTATGAATAACCGAATTCGCTCCAGCTTTCAGGCACTGGAGCGCAACAATGCACATTATTTTTTTATAGATGAAAGCACTGTTACGCAAATTAGAGATATCAGCTTAGCTATGTTTGTCTGAGCTTGTCTGAAATTAATAGCTTAGAACTATTAGTTTCTACTAATATGCTTTCTGCGATGAAGATCTAAGTAGACTAAAAATTAATCAGATGTATTTTACTGTTTGTGCCTATAGAGGCATAAAATATGTGATGTAACAATCCTGTTTACTTTTTAGATTGGCTATCTTACAGGTCAACGTTGTATGTTTAACAAAAGAACTCTATATTTCATATTATACTTCAAATTATCCAGTAATAGTGTATGGGGCAGAAATAATTAATCATTTGTCAGCGCATACATTATTATGCAAATTAACCGGATCGTTTTAGTTGTGTCCGGTTTAGCTGTATTCACTACAAATAGCTATAATCTACTAATCTGTATACAAAAGGTGGGTGTTGTTTCTCTGATTAAAGACTAAGAAGATTAAAAGCTGATGAAATGTGATAAAATGAAACCTGTAGTTTGACCACCCCGTTTACATTAAACAGCGTGGCTAAAATCGTGTTTTTAAATAATGCAATATAACTTACAATTGTAAATATACCTTACACTACATTCCAAATATATATATATATATATATATATATATATATATATATATGTGTGTGTGTGTGTGTGTGTGTGTGTGTGTGTGTGTAT
>NC_068987.1:59241098-59243211 GCF_001194135.2 Octopus bimaculoides | reverse complement strand
CTATCTCTCCTTCCAAGTCCTCCAATGTGCGAAGTTTTGTCTTGTACACTTCCTCTTTTGTGTAACTCCACAAGTAAAAATCACATGGAGTGAGATCTGGACTTCTTGGAGTTCTGGACTTCTTGGAGTTCTGGACTTCTTGGAGGTCTGGACTTCTGCGGCCACGGTCTTCAGATTTTAGCTCCTGCACGTAATGGTGTTTCCACGGACGAAAATTCAATTCTTTATGTAACACCGTACGTATTGTCTGTCTACTTTCATGAGCTGTTTGACGTGTTGATTTTTGCAGGCTGCTCTGTTGCCACGTTCTCCGCTCATCGGGACGTGGTTGGACGGTCACGTCTTGCATCGTTCACACAGCCGTGGTTTGCATAACAACTTTTTATTGTCTCCGGACATAGTGTTGCATGCTTGCCTTTCCATGCACGCCCTCATCTCTGAACCAAAACAGTGGAATCTATAGCGTGCTGCTATCTTAGCTCCCCCTTCCACCTTCCACCTGGAAGATAAGAAATAAGAAAATAAAAAATTCACATCAGTGTTGTCTGCTGGGAAAATGCTTTCGTCATGACTTCGGTGATACTAAAAATTCTATAAGCAATTTCTAATGCCTAGTTACTTTCCGCCCACCCTGTATATATATAAATCGGTCAGTTGTCCATAAGTCCGAAACAGTAATATTTTATGTTGTTTTTGGTTATGGCCGGTCAGAAAGTTCCCATTAGTTTCACGTCTATTACTGCTCTTACAAATACAGGCAACTCATTAGAGCTGCTAGCCGAAAAGCACATAATCGCTTACTAATGGAGGAAAAAATGCAGTCTTGGTCAGCAAGGTTGTCGAAAACCCACCCCAAAAACACGAAACGAAATTCTTCGAAACGAAAACCTCTTCTGGGTGAGGAGAAGTTCCGGTTGTGTCTGGAAAGGATTAGCTTATGTACAATATCGGTTCACTAGTCAGCAAGCAGGGAAGCCCATGTCTCCAACACGAATTTCCTATTTAACAGACAAAACTTAAATGTTTCATTCAGTTATGTGCCCAGCGTAAAAAAGATTTTAGTGAGCGCGCCTAAACCCCGCACAGAGGCAGTATGCTCATATAGGGTTAACAGTGAATGTCCAGTAGGTGGTCGATGCAACTTCAAGGTCATGGTCTACGAGATAGAGGAGGTGTCCGTCAGTAACAGCAACAGCCGCTGCGATGACAGCAGCAGCAACAACAGCAGCACCACCAACGTGAGGACACAAACACTGAAATATGTCGGGGCAATGGAATACCCATTTAAGTTGCGACTAAATAACCACAGGTCCTGTGTTAGGATCCCAGCGAGACACAATGTTATGGCGTTGGTCAAATACATATGGAGTTTTAAAGAAGAGGGTAGGCCGTATAGAATTTAATGAAAGCTTCTGGATCAACCTTGACTATACTTCAACGGAAGCAGACGATGCAAAATTTGCTTGGCCGAGAGAGCAAGGATCCTAAAAGAAAATCATTCGATCTTGGGACCTTCCTAAATTCTAAAAGTGAAATGTTTAGTCTGTGCTCTCATGAGAAAAAAATTCATATTGGCAACATGGGTTTCTCCGCTTGCTGATTAGTGAACGGAAATCATACATAAACTGACCCTTTTCGTGTACAACTAGAACTGTTTAAAGGGAAATAACTCCATCTCACCCAAAAGGGGTTTTCACTTCGAAGAATTTTCACAACCTTGCTGACCAAGATTGTACTCTTACCTCCATAAGTAAAAAGGTTATGTGCTTCTGACCAGCAGTTCTGATGAGCGCAGGTTACATAACCGGATAGTTATCTAACATACAGTTTAACATCTAATGTGAAACTGAATTGTAAGATCGGCCGTAATGGGTATAACACACACAAACATACACACACCCACACGCACACATGCCTTACAGCTTAAGGAGAGAAAGAAAGATAGTGAATGAGTGAGTAATTGAGAAAAGAATGATTATATGTTATTCAGAAACAACAGAGTATTCAGAGTTTCACAATATATCACTAGTACTCTGTTGCTCTCGAACATAATCAGTTTTTGAACCTTAACTAGCTACATAGACATATATATATATATATATATATATATATA
>NC_068987.1:59239408-59240272 GCF_001194135.2 Octopus bimaculoides | reverse complement strand
TATATATATATAATATAATATTATATTATATTATATTATATTATATTATATTATATTATATTATGTGTGTGTGTGTGTGTGATGGCGAGAGGGTGAGAGAGTATCTGTGAGAGACCAACTTGTCAGTTAAGCTTTTTTTGCCACGTGAACTGTGTTATGCAGCACCTTCCCATGTATGAGAGCAATAATCTATTGTAGGCTTCACTAGACCCTTTTAAAGAACCAATAATTGCTGGGGGCTGAAGTTTCTTCTGGCCTTGAAGAGAAAGGGCAGTCATTGGGAAGACGCAATCCCGGCTATCGCGAAACAGTACGATTACAGTGATTATAAGGGCTCTAGCTAACTGCTGCTTGTGATTAAGGGCTGTAGCTAACTGCTGTTGTCGAGGGCAACAACATTGCTTTCACTAAATTTCACGAAGGCGAGAATTTACTGGTAGAAGCCTGTTAGAACGGAAATTATATTAATATTTCACCGGAAATACATTTAACAGAAAATTCTAACACACCTCTTTTCTGCCTGAACAGACGGATTCATCGAAACCGAGAAAGAAAAAAGAAAAAGGAAAAAAGAAAGAAGAGAAATAAGCAAAGAAGCAAGGTGAAGCAAAATAAAACCACACCTTGTATTGCATACTGCCAAGAATTTAGCCAAACCTTTTTGATATAGTCCTACAACCCCTTTTTGTGATCTAACGCTAAGTGTCATAAGCATGATAACATTGTGTTTAATCGTAAGAAGAAATACACAGAAGAATAATATATCCAGCATTCTACAGAACACCCACGATGTCTTCCTTTCAAAGTCAAAGATATACTTCAAACTATATCAATCTATTGTATCGATACACACACACACACACA
>NC_068987.1:59237327-59238349 GCF_001194135.2 Octopus bimaculoides | reverse complement strand
TATATATATATATATATATATATATGGAAAGATATATTGAACATATGAGAGAATTATAAATCGTATTTGAACCTAAAATAAAGCAGCACTAGATTAAATTTTCAGTAAAGCAATGTCCTGGGATTTCTACTTTTTGGTCATTTCCGGCGGCCAGAAAAAATACAATATTGTGCCGTAGATTGGCTACTGCTGCTGTTACTGTTGTTGTTGTTGTTCAACTACAAATCAATCTTAAAACTGCAATCTTTTGCATGACGGTGTTCCAGTCGCAACTATCCTGTCGTTTGTATTGCAAGAATAATATAGCCAAGACTAAGTCGGTGAGTTGGTAGCGTCGTTACATTGTCAATCAGAATGTCTTGCGATATTTATTCTTACTCTAGGTTCTCTAAATGCAAGTCCTACTAAAGTTGGCTTGCCCTTCAATCCTTTCAGAATCGATAAATAAAGCCTTTATATATGCATGCATACATACATACATACATACATACATACATACATAACATACATACATACATACATACAACACACACACATACATATATACATACGTGTGTGTGTGTGTGTGTGTGTGTGTGTGTGTGTGTGAACAGTACAGAGTGGAGGATTGGCAGAATGGTTAGAATATCGAATGAGATGCCTTGAGGTATCTGTTCCGGGTCGTTGCGTCATGGAATAATATTATTTTAATTAATTTGTCATGCAAGGGTTACAAATCCAGGCATGGTTTGGTATTATTTGTCCTCTTTGCCAAACCATATACTATCCCGTACATGCAAATGTAATTCTGAGAAAATCACGAAGTAGTTTAAAATATATTGTACTCTCAGGGATCAAACCTTATGAAGAAAGCAATAATTACGTGACAAATTTAATGAAAGGGGTGTTAAAAAGTTAATTATAAATTATAATGCGGTGCTGGCTGGAAAGACATTATTTTCAATCAGTAGTTTGACATCTTCATGAAAATAAGAGATAATGATCACTAACGAATCTCGGTGGTACTTTCCCTCCCCCCCCCC
>NC_068987.1:59234755-59237275 GCF_001194135.2 Octopus bimaculoides | reverse complement strand
TTTTTTTTTTTTTTTTGGCGGGCCTAGGGTGTTTTTTTTTTCTTTTCTTTTCTTTCTTTTTTTTTGTACAGTAATGTAAACTTCGATTCTGAAGCTAAGTCAAGATAATGTAGTACAGGTGAATTTTGAATTTTCTTTTTTAATCTATTGTATTCTTTTTAATGCTATTGTACGATGTCTAGACCACAGTAACACATATAAAAAAAAGAAGGCCAGGGAGAAAGAGAGAATTGCTCTTATTTTTCTATTTTTTTAATTTGTTTTATCCAATGCAATAAAACCTTGCGTCATCTTCAATGATGATATCACTATATCATTCGTACCTTCCAAGTTGGGTAATGCAGTCTACGTAATGAAGAATCAGAGAATCCATGAAAACTAATTCTACCGTCTTATAAAGTTGACTGTGCATACTAGATAGTGGTGCATTCAAATATCTTTTAACCTTTGCCTTCTTTGTGTATCATATGGGATACACAGGATATATTTCCTTGGCGTTCATGCATCCTCCAGAGTAATTTTTTACTTTTTTACTTGTGTCAGTCATTTGACTGCGTCCATGCTGGAGCACCGACTTTATAGTCGAGCAAATCGACCCCAGAGCTTATTCTTTGTAAGCCTAGCACTTATTCTATCGGTCTCTTTTGCCGAACCGCTAAGTTACGGGGACGAAAACACACCAGCATCGGTTGTCAAGCGATGATGGGGAACAAACAGACACACAAACACACACATACATATATGTGTGTGTGTGTGTGTGTATACATATACGACGGACTTCTTCCAGTTTCCGTCTACCAAATCCACTCACAAGGCTTTGGTCGGCCCGAGGCTATAGTAGAAGACCACGCAGTGGGACTGAACCCGGGACTATGTGGTTGGTAAGCAAGCTAACTTACCACACAGCCACTCCTCCTTGAGACTAATGAAAGAAAATCGTTATCTTACTAAGAACGTATGAAATAAGAGCTAACTAAAAGTTTAAAAACAAACATAGACGTTTAGAAGAAACATGAAAATGCTTTGGACAGGTATAGCGTCAATTTGAAAATTTTCTTGCGGTGGTAATGATGTAAATATCCAAATAAAGTTATGTGCGACATATGTATAGTATTAATACGGTTGGTGTTTAGCCTAGGGTCGGCCTTGATCCAACAAACCTGTAATCAAACCATTGATTCAGTATTGATTATCTTGTCTTCCGTTTTATCTCTTTTAAACCGAGTATTTAAGTATGCATTATCTAATTTGTTCTTCCGTTTTTGATCACAGGATGTGATTTGAGGGAAATTTGACAGCTGTATCTAGCAGGTGATACCATCACGTAGAGTAGTCAGGGGTAAACTGTGACCCGCAGAACTGTCTAAATGACACTCCTAACGAAAAATTACCTTTTTTAGTAGTGCGGCCCACTTGGTGGTGAGCCAATGTAATGCAACCTGCCTCTGAAGAAAAGGTTACCTGACACACAGGCTTCCTCTTTGGCCTGTATGGATTAGCAGAATCGTGTGAATCAAAGTATTTCAATCATTTCAGCTGTGATTTTACTAAGAAGGATTTTACTAAGTTGAAATATAGATAATTCAACTGTGGTTTAATACTCCAGTTCAGTATGGAGAACCAAAACGAACATTATCAAATATCACATGCTTCTTTTTATTTTTAAGATAAGCAACAAAAAAACAACAACGGCGGAAACCTACAGGAAGGTATGTGCTGTGTCCGGAGAGGATGCTGTTACGGAACGCGTATGCCAGAAGGAGTTTTCAACATTTCGATCGGGAAATTTTTCGGTTCAAGATGCACTTCACTCTGGTCGGCCAACTGGGATTAAAAGCGAGACCAAGCGCCGTTATACGACGAGCATGATCGCAGACATTCTTCAAATACCCAAATCGGGTGTTGAAAACAAACTGCATCAACTTGGTTATGTCAAAAGGCTTGATGTTTGGGTCCCGCATCAATTGAATGAAACTAATCTTGTCCAATGGATTTCCATTTGCAATTCGTTGCAGAAACGTAAAGAAAACGATCCATTTTTTTTTAAAGAAAATAGTGGCAGAAGGCGGAAAAATGGATCGTCTTTGATAATGTGAACAGTAAACAATCCTGGAGAAGTGTGCCGAACCACCACAAAGAATCTTTAAAGTAAGACTTCACCTGGAGAAGGTTGGGAAGTTTTGCCGCAGCCTCTGTACCCAGCTGACCTTGCGTCCCGATTTCCACCTGTTTCGGTCTATTCGAAATTCATTGAATAGAAAGTCCGTCAACTCTGAAAAGGATGTAAAAATTCACCTGGAAGAGTTTGCCAGGAAATTCTTTGGGCAGGGAATAAGGGATCTGCTCACAAGATAGCAGGAGATACTAGAACTATTATTGATTTTAAAAATCACTTTGTGTTTAAAACTTGCATCTAATTTTCGCTTAAAAAAACCGAAGGACTTTTTGGCCAACCCAATACATATATGTGTGTGTGTGTGTGTGTGTGTGTGTGTGTGTGTGTGTGTGTGTGTGTGTGTG
>NC_068987.1:59231658-59234453 GCF_001194135.2 Octopus bimaculoides | reverse complement strand
CCACCACCACTACCACTACAACTACCATCTCTACGATTACCACTACCACTACCACTACCACCACTACTACTACTACTACAACAATAATATCTATCTCGTAACCCAATGTGGAAGATTTTGTTTTTTAAGGCCACCCATGAATTTTTTGAAAGGGGCGTACAAGTAATAAAAACTATCTTCCCCCCCCCCTTCCACGCCACCACCACTACCTCTGTCATCCTACCACTCACCACGCCACTATCCCACCATTCCTCTATCCTTCTATAACAGAACTCTGGCATCACTAACAATTACAGCCAATACTACAAAATGAACACACACACACACAAATACAGATTTATATGCACCTATACACACATATACATACATACACGCATACATACATATACTGATAGACACTTTCTCTTTCTCACAGTCAAATATGCATATACGTACACACGTACAAACACACGCACACATATATATATACTCATACCACATGCATATACGTACACACACATACACACACACACACACATACGCTCACACTACTTATCATCCACTAACTTAAACAACAAAACCAAAATGAAGCGACGTAACATAACAACGCAATATAAAATATGTAAGTAGAGCGGAAATTAACTGGAAGAAGACGAAGATGAAGAAAGAAAGAAAGAAAGAAAGAAAGAAAGAAAGAAAGAAAGATTAGAGGAAGGTGTGTGTTGATGATGATGATGATGATGATGATGAGAATGATGCTGGTGATAACGGTGATGTGGAAGATTATGATAATAATAATGACGTCAAGGACTGCGGTGAGAATGCAAGAAACGGTATAATGATACATCAATATGTTATCGTCTGCTGAAATACGACGTAGTTAAAATGACTTCGTTATGTAATCCGTTAAGATAGCGACCAGACGGCTGCCACCGACAGCATAAATTTTAAGTCACTAAAATAAAATGACAGAGACTGTATACCTTCTATTACTTTGTACTGTACAAAGGATGAGAGAATTGAGAAACTTTGTGGAAAGGTGACTAAATGCGGTACATCGGCAGAATCGTGAGAACGTCCGACAAAATATCGTGCGGTATTTTTACAACGTTTATATTTTAAGATCCAGTCTTATTGAGATTGATTTTGTCTTTCATCTTTCCACGTTCAATGAAAATATATTAGTCGAATTGAATGATATAATCGAATTGACAACGGGCTGATACACGTCACCTGTATGTGTTTGTCTCGTCATATGTTACCAAACGAAGCCTACAGACACAAACCTGAAACGGTGTTCTGTATAAATTCCCGTTGGTATTATTTTGTCTAAAATAAAATTTAATTAATAATAATAATCATCCTTTCTGCTATAGGCACAAGGTCTGAAATTTGGCGTAGAGGGGATAGTCGATTACATCGACCCCATTACTTGACTGGTACTTAATTTATCGAGACCGAAAGGATGAAAGGCAAAGTCGAATTTGAACTCAGAGCGCAAAGACGGATGAAATGTCGCTATGCATTTTGCCCAGCGTGCTAACGATTTTGTCAGCTCACCGCCTTAATAATAATAATCATTTCAAATTTTGGCACAAGGCCAGCAGTTTGGGAGTGGGGGAGTAAGTCGATTACATCAACCCCCAACGTTCAACTGGTACTTATTTTATCGACTCCGAAAGGATAAAAGGCAAAGTCAACCTCGGCAGAATTTGAACTCAGAGCGTAAAAATGGACGAAATGCCGCTAAGTATTTTGCCCAACGTGCTAACGATTCTGCCAGCTCACCGCAGGAATCATCTAAATGAATAGGTAATATAAGGAAGCTTTGATAATGAAAATGCATTGATCAGGAAAAGCAATAAAAGTTACCAACCAATCATTTGCTTGTAATGTTTTTTGGGGGTTTTTTTTTGTATTCTGAGAAAACATATGTTCATTTTGAAGTATATTTGCCACCTAAATGTGGCTAACCCTTAAGGGTTGAGGCTACTGTAGCTTGTAGCTCCAGGAAGACATCTCCTCCAGTTGTCTATTGACACACTATCTGTGCCCTGTCAGTATTTGCAAAGGGAAGTCATCGTTCCCATCTCCAGCCTGACGTGATACACAAGGACCCGAGTTTCTGGGTATTGACCCGTCATCAGCATGTGACAACCACCGGTTGGCGATGGGAAGTGATTCTCAATGCAAATATATATATACTTTTCCCAGTGACAAAAAGTCACTGATTTCGAAAAAGTGGAAACAAGCAATAATAATTCTCTGTGCGAGGTATAAACTGTACCGCACGACATCGTGAAGTATTGGGTTGGCAACTAAGTTCCCACCGTTTTTTTTAATTAAAAATTTTTTAAAGGTTTAATAAAAAATAACAACTAATTAATCAATAATGTATTCACCTTTGTTGTTTACAACTTCTTCCCAACGTTCAACAAGATTTTCAATACTTCGTTGGTAGAAATTGATTCAACCAAGGTCTCAATTCTGCATCAGTACTGAACGAAACTCCGCGCATAGTATTTGAAAGAGATCGAAAGAGGTGGAAATCCGTTGATGCCAAATCAGGAGAGTACGGCAGGTGTGGCAGCACTTCCCAGCCATGCGTTTGAATGGCTTCCTTGGTCATATTGGCGATATGAAGGCGGGAGTTGTCGTGCAGCAGAAGAACTCCATGCTGCCGATTAGGACTTTTCTCTTGAATAACCGTGTTGAGTCGTTCCATCTGTTGAACATAGAGTTCCGCGTTGACCGTTTGGTTCCGTTCAAGCAATTCGTAATAGATAATCCCTTCCCAGTCCCACCACACGCACAAC
>NC_068987.1:59223125-59231145 GCF_001194135.2 Octopus bimaculoides | reverse complement strand
GCGGCCTTAGAACCTTGATTAAAAGCAAAAAGAAGGTGTCGAAAATGCTCGTTTTTCTTAACTTGACATTCCATCTTAATGATCTGAAAATAAACAAAAATTAACTAAAATTAACTAGAAAAAAAAATAGATTCCAAAATGACTCAAAAATAGAATTCTCGAAAAAAATAGATTCCAAAATTTAAAAAACGGCGGGAACTTAGTTGACAACCCAATATATTTGCCACCTAAATGTGGCTAAAATTTCTATCTATTGAAAAGAATAGGTGCAGGAAACAGGCAAGAGCTACTAAAAACTATCTAATTCCCTGACAAAATGGTAATGAAGAACTACAAACAACTACAGACTAATCAGTGCATTGTATTGGTCGACTTCAAAAGACCTTACGGCATGGATTTCTCCATTTGGATTAGGGAATCACTTAGCATGTTTGGCATAGGCGAAAACAGTATCAATATCCTCAGTGCTAGAGTAATACACTGGAAAACAAACTAGATTGTGAACACGAGATCACTGGGAAGTATTTTCCAGTGCGATTCTTTCTCCTCTTCGTTATTTGTTATTGTGCTATTACCTGTCCCAATGGCAGAAAAGTCAACATGAACTACAAACTGCAGAGAAATGTACATTTTCTAAACAATCTATTCTTTATGGATGACTCAAGATATTTGAAAAAACAAAGATCGATTCACTTGTTAACATGGTAAAGTGTAATGCAATAGCGTTGGAAAGGGATTTGGTGTATCAAAATGGCCTAGTTTAGCCATGCAAAGAGTTTTAAAAAAGGACCAGTTTTAGGAAGAAAGAAATTTAGAACTTGATAACATACTGAAACTCGATGATATCAAGCGAAAAGAAATAAAGAAAAGGGTAAAACCAATACATTTGGACAGATTTAATCTTGCATTGAAATTCAAACTTGATTCAAAGAATTTGATAGATAGAGTCAACACAGAGCGGTTGCTGCATGCGTTATAGTGCTAGAATATGGAATTGGACGAAAGATAAAAATAGATACATCACACAGAAAAACTAGAAAACAAAATCTTAATTATATATGGAGTGTTTCATCTGTAGCTTAATGTCAGCCTTTTTATACATGTAACGGAAGATTGGAGGGTAAGGACTTAAAAGTTTTTTTCTGATTGTGTGGAGTGAAAATAGAAGTCAATAAACCACTATCTTCAAAAGAGTGAAAAAGAACTGCTTGAAACATGTGGCAATAGAATAGAACTAGAACTTACTTCTGCTGAAATTAAATAAGATTAAGCATATCAAGGCAGGATATTTTGTGAAAGAAAGGAAGCACTAGAAGAAATGTAGTTACGTACACAGTTCTACGGAGACGCGAAGAATAAGAAAGCTCATGCTTCTGACTAATGTCTATTGCTTCGGAGTGGTGATTTAAAAGGGAAAGGTTCTTGATGGCTACCCAAGATCAAGCTCTAAACACTAATTCAAGGTGTAAGGGTATTTAGCCCACGGCTTCGAAGAACAATTGTAATCACTATGTAATCAGCGAAAAAAAAGATTGATTAGACGTGGTTGTGTGGTAAGAATCTTGCTTCCCAGCCAAACGGTTCCGGGTTCAGTCTACTGCATCGCACTTTGAGCAAGTGTCTTCTACTATAGCCTCGAATTGACCAAAGCCTTGTGAGTAGATTTGGTAGATGGAAACTGAAAGAAGCCCATCTAAATGAACCTAGTAAATCAAAAATTCTATGGAATTTTGAAACTAATATTGCGTCCATCACCAACCTTATGTCCTGCATTAACCATTAGCATTGTGCATCTGTCCCACGGAATTTCTTTTTCTTACACATTTTCTTGCGGTCATTAACTGGCAACCGTCCAAGAGGATCGTTGACGCTCTTGATTTCACAGGTCTTCAGAAGGCCTGAAATTTGTGTGGAGAAGACTAGTCGATTACATCGACCCCAGCATTTGATTGGTACTTATCTTATCGACTTCGAAAGGATGAAAGGCAAAGTCAACCTCAGCGAAATTTGAACTCAGAACACGAAGACAGACGAAATGCCGCTAAGCATTTCTCCCGGCGTGCTAACGATTCTGCCAGCTCGTCGCCTTCGTTATTATTAATAACTAATAATATTCATCGTTGGTTAGTAGTTTGGTTAAGCTACTTAGTATGAAATTACTCTCCCTGCCTCTCTCACTTCCTATTACAGTCATTATACCGCCTCCTATGCAATTACAATTCCTTTTCCTCCTCCTTCTACTGTTATTACAGCTACTAGCGAATCTACCTATCTACGATGGAGACATAAAACGAGGGAGGGAAGTCATAACAACAGTATGTATTGAGAAATGTGTAAATGTACTTGATAGATGACTGGGTGATATCACATTATTGTTGGTGATACAGCATTCTATTGCAGCTATATGACGTGTTTGCGACTAAGTGACATGTGATGACGATTCACTCCCGAAGTGAAATAGGTTCCCAACGTTTGTATCATGAATGGTTATGTGGACCACTCCTAACAAAAGTCAGAGCTTCCTTCGACCACTACATAAAAAGTATTTAGAAAAAAATGTTATTTAGATATACTTTTATTTTAGTTGTTTACACTATTTTACGCTTGTTTATTCTCTTATACATTCAAAGTTCACAAATTTCCTTCTTTAAATTATGAATCATATTCCTTTCGATAATATCAATATGATTACAAATCTTCTTTGTAGACGATATTTTCTGTTTGGTCGACACTAATTTTCAAATTACTGGAGTCTGTTGCTCTATTCATAGTGACGTATAACTGGCCGTGTATAAACATCGGAATGGGTAAAAATACACCTACACAATCTAAAGTCTGGCCCTGTGCCTTGTTTGCTGTGAATGCATAAAAAATCAAACTAGGACTTACCTCTCACTGTTCTATGTGAATAATGTCTGGATGTTCTGGTACCGTGGGTTATTTTGGTTGACAAAACTGAGATGTAAACAACAGCCGCTTCGATTAGCCTTTTCGAATCCTGTTCGGGACTGATACACTTCAATAACCACTAAATAATCACACACACTATATACTGACACATGCTTTTTCCATTTTATTTTCGCTATTAGCCGGTCTCGCGACCCACTTCGTATCTACGATGGGACTACGAACTATAACGATGAAAATCCAGAGTTACTCGTGGACGGTGAATTTTTAATAAAAATGCGAAGGTGGTTCATCAATTCAAAAATTGATATCCACGAAATAATCATACTTTCTGATTTTTTAATGCTAAAAACCTTCCTGACGACCGTCATTGTAATTCCGAAAAATATCGTAATCATTGGTCCAGCCGCCTGGCCGTGAAGAGGGAACAGACAAAGAGACGGACAGACAGACGGACATAACACCCATTATAGTAAGATAGCAAGTCTGTTTATCTACAATCGGAAATAAAGGGATGGTATTGCACATCTAAACCCTCTAAATTCACGAACTATACGGTGGGGAAATTCAGAGTTAATCCTCGTCGCCGGAATTTTAGCAAAAAAAAAATAAATAATCAATGGTGATTTATTATTACAAAACTCAATATCCACTAAATAATCATACTTTTTCACATTTTTTTCCCCGCTAAAAACCTTCCTGATTACCTCTTTCGTAATCCCAAAAAACATCGTGACCATTAGTCCAGCCGTTTGACCGTGAAGAGGAAACAGACGGACAGACGGACATAACGCCCATGATAGTAAGATTATTACTCCTCTATATTCTCCTTTTCTTTTTACTACTTCGACGAATTTCAACTATTTTCAAACGTTACTTTCGTGTAAAACTACTTCGCAGCCGATATATAAAGGTCTATACTTTCAACATTAACACATTACTGTTATAGGTTGGTAGTCCAGAGTCCATGCTGCGTTTGTTTCTTCGTCGGGGTCACCACTTTAGTAGAAAGTGGGTTATTGCAGCTCAGCGGGCTGCGTGTTCGAATCACGTCGGGGGTCACCAGTATAGGAAAGTGGGTTATCCATCATTAGATGTATACCTGACTTTTCTATATAAAATTATAGAATATAACGGAACGCTGAACTCCAGACTATCAACTTAAACAACATTTATTTAGGTGGTAAATATATATATCTTTAGCTCTTGTTTGTTCTTACAGCTTCTGTGTGTGTGAGCTTTGTTGTTGGGACGTTGTTATGTAGATGTAAGCGAGCTGTCGAGCGTAAGTCCGAAAGATGGAGAGTGACAACTAAACACGTCCATGCTCTATTGCTGGCCAGCAAGAAAGAGATAGAATAGAAGCGGGAACGCTTGGTTGTTTAATTCCACGCATGCGTGAGACTACGCATGCGCACGGCGTTACTACACTGTCATATCACAGACAATATTGGGAATATATTTCTTCCACTGTAGTTAAATATCAGGTAATTCTACATAGATACAATGATTATAATTTTAAGCATGTTAAATTCCCGCCACCTCGTGAAGCATTATAAGTATGTTGAATCCCCGCCATCTCGTGGAATTTGATAGGTGAAAAGTAAAAAACAAAGCAGACCAAAAGAAAAGTGTACATACATGGAAACAAGCAAGACAACGAGTACAGACACCTGTCTAGGGAGGAACAAGAGAATATGACTTAGTAAAGAAAAGCAAGGAAGCAAAAGGTTCGGCAGTGAGAAGTGATGCCACATGTCAGTACAAAATCATGGAAGAGCTATCAGTCTCAGCAATAACAGTTCTAAAAAGACGAAAGTGTTGGTTTTTGGTGAGGCATGTAGCAACAACTCCGGCTGAAAAGCCAAACTTCAGAGATCGTTGATACATTCACGTCCTTGGGGAGCAACAGTTCTGAAGATAGGAACTCAGAGAGTAATGAGGAAAAGAAACTCGACGAAACTGCAGCATCCTTCAAATATCTGAACCACAATAGTCCAACTCATTCATCAATCTCAGCACTAAATTCTGCCTGTATGCATCCATCGTCATGTTGATGGCGACTTATGCCATTGGCTTGACGATGGATAAAAACACTCAGAGTTTCTCTTGACTGGAAGCCAGAGAGAGGGCTGTAGGAGGTGAGGCAGACTTTTCATGATCTGGTTGAGGATTATGGTGGACCTAATCTAGTCTTCTATAGGACTTGACCTAGAAGCAAGCCCACGACAGGGTATGCAAACGTGCTCAGTAGAGATCTCTCCTGGCCCTCTGATTCATGTGAAGCGGAAGTAACTCTGACTTAGATTACACTAACAGATGCGTACATATTTTTGCGTGTGTATATGTGTGCATGCGTATGTGTGTAAGCGTTTGGTAGTAGGACCAGTGGTGTAACTATATTTTGTGTCACCCGGGGTGGTCCCGGAGTTCGCTGTTCACCCGAAGCGGCACAATCCATCGCCTTTTACCTATATTAAAGAGTAGGATATGAACTCATGCTTCTACAATTCAAAATACTACAGGTATCTCGTTTGTTCTTTTAATAGACATTTACTTTACGCTGCCTCACATCTATCTATGAACAGAACAAGTGAGGGAGCAGAGCCAAGTTTACCTATAGGGCCTGAAAATCTAAGGGTCCTCCAGCCAAGGTGTATAATATTTTTGACACTCTCATAAGCATTTTGGGATGAGAGTCACACAAATGTGGGGTCTGTCTTTATCTAAGCCCAACAATGTGAGGGCGATATCTAATAGCAACAGCAGACAAATCTCTCTTGAATCACATCCTACGGTCTTGCAAAAGAATGCAACATTCAGAAAATAAATTCTTACCTAAAATAGCAGATACATCATGAAAAGCCCAATTAACTCCGGTATTCGTTTCGATATAGTATCTCTTATTGACGTACAGTGATAAATAACACTGTATAAATACATATATAGTAAAGTCTCTTTGTGTATTGTGTATATATATATATATATATATATATATATAGCTGGCAAAAATCGTCCAATAACAGTGGTGATGTTGCTAAATGTGCATTTCTGCTTCTTTGCACTTCGTCAGCAACAAGTATTCACTGATAACCACATACTAAGACAAAATCCGCTGTTACTCTTATAGAAAAAAGGATGAATAAAAATTCGTTATGTTGTATCTGCTACTAATATTACTAATATATTAGCACTACTATTTTTAATCAAATATTGCAGTTAATCATGTTTTTCATGATGTGTCTACTTTGATCACGCATGTTGCCATTTCAAACTAATTCTGCTTCGGTAGCACATAACGAATATTTCTACTTATTATTACTAAAGCAGGATATTCATGGATGCAAAGCCCTTGATTGTAGAACTGCTCGTTCAAAGTTGATAGTTGGCGTAGACGATTTAATCCTAATAAAAGATTTTGGCCAAATTTTAGGCTATTTCCAAAGTACGTCTTCAATGTCTCTGAAGTG
This sequence comes from Octopus bimaculoides, assembly GCF_001194135.2. NCBI lineage: Eukaryota > Metazoa > Mollusca > Cephalopoda > Octopoda > Octopodidae > Octopus > Octopus bimaculoides. The sequence continues at coordinate 59,224,768 of NC_068987.1, read as the reverse complement.
TTAATCGTTGAAATAATCCATATAGTGATGAATGTTGGTTAATGGCAGAAAGAGTACAATCACAAATACAGTAAGTCGAAATGAGATTCCTCCGAAGTATCTCTGAATAACGTAATTCGACAAGATGTGTTGCTCGGAGATCAGAGAGCTTCCCCAGGTTGAGTCGCTACTTTTCTATATTGAAGGGGCCACAACTCCAGCACTGAGGACAGGTGATTAGATTGAGTCAGAAAAGAATCACAAGACAGATTCTTCGAGCCAAACCAAGGATAGACCAAGAACGAGATAGTTGGATAATATCTACAGTCTCAGCTTGTCACAATTGAGAATCCAGCAGGAAAGTGTAATGGCAGTTGCCTGTGACAGAGCCCTATGGAAGAGGTATCTAAAGATTCTTAACCACAACTACCTTCCCAGGAATAAGCGAGCAGAGAAGGATGGATAGATGGAAATATTCGCTCGTTTCTGATACAAGGGAGATAATTCGAGACATTCGCCAACATTGCTGACAGACAACCATAATTGCGACTATGGTCAAAGGAAAGTAAGTGATACGTGTGCGTGTCATCGCTAGATACTTAGAAATCTTTGAACCGGGGGTGATATAAACAACTGACGGGGACAGTAAAAGAGCAAAAAACTTTATCAACACCACTGGAGCAAAGATAGGTGTGAGTGGCAGGAGAAATGACAGCGAAATATTTCAGATGCTATCTGTTATTTAATATTAAATCATCTATAGAAGGCGGCGTGCTAGCAGAAACGTTAGCACGCCGGGCGAAATGCTTAGTGGTATTTCGTCTGCCGCTATGTTCTGAGTTCAAATTCTGCCGAGGCCGACTTTGACTTTCATCCTTTCAGGGTCGATCAAATAAGTACCAGTCACGCACTGGTGTCGATATAATTGACTTAATCCGTTTGTCTGTTCTTGTTTGTCCCCTGTGTGTGTAATCCCTTGTGGGCAGTAAAGAAATAAGAAACGTTAGTACACCGGGCGAAGTGCTTATCAGTATTTCGTCTGCCACTATGTGTTGAGTTCAAATTCCGCCGAGGTCGACTTTATCTTTCATCCTCCCGGGGTCGATAAATTAAGTGCCAGTTGTGTACTGGGGTCGATCTAATCGATTGGCCCTCTTCTCAAAAATTTCGGGCCTTGTGCCCAGAGTAGAAAAGAATATTAAGTCATCTCTATGGCGGCGAGCTGGCAGAAACGTTAGCATGCCAAGGTCAGCGATGTTTTTCATCTTTTTTTTTGGGGGGGGGGCGATAAACTACGTACCAGTTGAGTACTGTAGTCGATGTAATCGACTGGCACCCACATCCGAAATTTCTGGCCTTGTACCAAAATTTGAAACCAATATCTAAAACCAACATAAGGCGGCGAGCTGGCTGAATCGTTAGCATGCTGGGCAAAATGTTTGGGAGCATTTTGTTCGTCATTACGTACTGAGTTCGAATTCCGCTGAGGCCATCTTAGCCTTTCATCCTTTCGGAAACGACAAAATAAGTACCAATTGAGCACTGGGGTCGATGTAATTGACTTATCCCCTACACTGGAATTGTTGACCTGGTGCCAAAATTTGAAAGAAGTCTGAAGCCATCTCTGGTCATGTCGCGAATTAAAGCTAAAGTAACCGATTAAT
>NC_068987.1:59214623-59222224 GCF_001194135.2 Octopus bimaculoides | reverse complement strand
TGTGTGTGTGTGTGTGTGTGTGTGTGTGTGTGTGTGTGTGTGTGTGTGTGTGTGTGTGTGTGTGTGTGTGTGTGTGTGTGTGTGTTGTAAGAAGCTTACTTCCCAGGAACATGGTTTTGATCTATGCAGAACCAAGTGATAAGAACTATTGCATTTTCAAATAAAAAAAAAGTAAAGGGTGAAAACAGACTAAACAAATTTTTCCACTTTTGCTACTGAATTATCTCCCTGGCATTATTGTTACTTCCCTTGCACCATTAAGCCGTTTAGCTTACACTTTCGTTTGTAAGCGAATTTATTTTTATTTTCTCAAATGGTGTTTCAGATACTCTTCTATGATAAGAAACTTAGTTTTAATTTCCAGTGAAAGAGTTTACAAAGAAAAATGAGAATTTCAGAATACGTTTCAGAAAGAATATCTGTTTGAAAAATGAAGATGTTAGAACAGAACACTCAATTTAAATATATTTTCATTCGAAGTGAAATGTAGAGGATTCGTTGGACACTGTGAGGTCTGTTGTTATTGCTTGGTCTAACTCATTGTAAAGTAAATACCACTATGTGTGATATCCAGACTACAGTGGAGAAGGCAAGCTACCGCATTTGGTTTAAAAGAAATGATGAGCACGGCTTGAAGAATATTGAGCAAAACCTAATAGTCATGTCAGTGAGTGGGGCCGGTGCGCAATGATGCCGTCGAGAAAAAGGCCCCGAAACGGCGCACATTCTCTCCTGATGACTCCTCAAACTTGCTAGTATTCAATATGCAGTACTTTCAACTGGTAGCACTTGTACCTGCAAGTCGTTTGCAAAAAAAATTATATAATGCAGCGGTTCTCAACCTTTTTTTTTTTATCTATGGATCCCTTTAATTACTATTTTATTTTGATGGACCCCATAGCTTCTCGATGTTTATAAACTAGTTTTACCGATACTTCTTTCAAAATTCCTACTTTGTTTTTCAAACATTAACTTGTGTAGTTTGAGCTACGTAAGAAACCCGTTTCTTCAAATAAATTGCATCTAAAACCAAATTTTTTCATGAGACCTTACAATACTATTGTGCGACCCCCAATTCACTATTTTATTTGCATGGACCTCAAAAAATCTTATATGAACCCCCAGAGGTAATATGGACCCTTCTTAAGAACCACTGATATAATGAATAGTATATTTTGTTGTATCACCACTTTACTTTTATCAGTTGCATCTAATTTCTCTTATCCTATTATTGCTCTTGGTAAAGACATGAACGTGAAAACACCAAATTTCTCCTCGCTTAAGTTTCTTTCAGATTTTGGTGAAAGTCAAATAATTTTATTACGACTAAAACAGAGATTAAGCTATATCCCGGGTGGAGTTGTTATCATACAAGAAATGAAACACACGCACTGGTTTAATTTCACATCTTTATTATTTGGTATTTGGTGTAATGCCCCTCCCGAGATACAACTAAATTTTTTTCAACACAAGAGTTCATATCAAAAATCTTGTAAATCAAATACAAAACAGATTAAACAATATCAAAACTTAGATAAGAGTAGACGGACATTTACAGCAAATTCTTTCCTTTTGATTGTCTACTGTTGAATCTGTTATCTATCTTGCCCCATCTCTTTACATTCACAATTCGTTTCTGACAGTGGATTTCAAGAGTATAATATACAATACTCTTGATTGAGGTTGTCTGTATACTTCCAAAGACTTTTTCTTTTTTTTTTAGTTAGAATTTATCAAGCTTAAAATAATGTTTAGGATTAGAATCAGGGATTTAGTATCAAGGTTCAATGTTTAGAGATAGCCGTTTGAATTCTGATTGGGATTTGGAAGAAAATCTAGAGTCTAGCCTTCGGGTTAAGGTTTAAAAAATATGCATGCAAATAGTTCGTTTTGTTTTGAAGTGTGTTGTTTTGTGTAAAGTAAAGCTATTTTGTGTTGAGGTTGTTGAAATTTGTTACTGAGACTTATTTTTTTCAGTTGGTCTCAAAAAGTTCTTTTTTTTTCCGATGCTCAAATGTGGCATCTAATATTGAAACAAAAGTATACATTTTAGTTGAGGGAATAATCAATCAATTGTCTTTTTCTATTTGCATGGCATTTAATCAACAGACCACAAAACGATGAAGGCAAACCGACTTGAGTCGGAAAATTAGCGTTAAATAAATTTTCTCGGTATTTCACTTTCCTTGCTGTTTCTGAGTTCGCCACTTTTAGTTCACATATAACAATTAGCAATAAGTGCTTACACTGAGCCGGCAAGCTGGCAGAATCGTCAGCACGCCAGGTAAAATGCATAGTGGCATTTCGTCCGTCTTTACATTCAGAGTTCAAATACCTCCGAAGTCGATTTTGCCTTTCATCTTTTCTAGGGTCAATAAAATAAGTACTGATTACTGAAGTTGATGTAATCGATTTGCACCCTCCTCCGAACTTTCTAGCCTTGTGCCAAAATTTGAACCCAATAAGTGCTTACACTACTGAACGTAAGCTATAAGCTATTTTATTTCATTTACACAATACACACAAAAGTGTATACTTTACTTAATCTCATATAACCACATTTCGGCGAAGATAAAGAATACGTTCACCCAGTGGTTAGGGTTTGTGTTACGCCGAAAACTAGTGGTGTACGTATTCTTTACCTCCGCCCACATTTCTTCTTGTTTTATCATCTCATTTATTTCATATCTTCAATGCTTCAAGAGATACCAACAATTGAAATTCTGTATCATATTATATTAACTCAATGGTAACATTTAAATATTTCACAAACCAGTATCGTAAATTCATATTTTTAAAAATATTTCCGACTTTTGAAAATTTTCGTTCCAGTCTTTTTAAACAGAGAAATATTCCGTTATGACGTCATATAACTAGTATTCTTCCTTAAAAAAAAAAAAAAAAAAAAAAACTTCTGATACATCATTTGAATAGTGTAATATGGTTTACTGAAAGAGAAAGATTTTGGAACTTTACTGTTTTGAAATGTTTCTATTATGACGTAATAATCGTCATATTGTGTAAACAAAAATTCTACTTTCTTCATTTTTATTTCATATCTTCAATGTCTCAAGAAATACCAACAATTGAAATTGTGCATCGTATTATATTAGCTCCATGGCTACATTTAAATGTTTCACCAACCGGTATCATAGATAGATATCGGGGTCAGTCTACAATAATTTGTTGAAAGTACTGTGGATAAATCACTATAACTAATTCTTTTTTTTTAAATCAGCTACGGTCGCAGGTGTGGTTGTGTAGTAAGAAGTTTGCTTCCCAACCATATTGTTCCAGGTTCAGTCCCACTGTGTGGCACCTTCGGCAAATATCTACTATAACCTAGATCTGACTAAAGTCTTTTGAATGGATTTGGTAGGCAGAAACTGAAAGAAGTCGCGCGTGTGTGTGATGTGGTGTATGGTGTTGGTCTGTTGAAGTCCCCATATCTTAGGGGTTCGGCATGAGATACCTAAGTACCACGCTTCAAAAATTAAGTACTGGGATCGATTCGTTCGACTAAAATACTTCAAGGTGGTGCCCCAGCATGGCCGCAATCTAATGACTGAAACAAATAGAAGACAAAAGATAAGAGATAAAGATTATGAATAACAAAGACCATTGAAGCGCCCAGCGTACAAGAAAGTTCTTAAGATTTTTACCAGGTGAATTCCTAGTCGAGAATTTTGGAAACTCGCAAAATCATTGCTTCGCCTATGTTTTATCATAACAAATGTTGAAATTAAAGAAAATATTTCAACAAAACATTACTTGACTTCAAATAAATCATCCTTAAATTGAGGCAAACACAGACAACCTACATGCATATACCAAACATAGAAATTCACACAAACTTTTACATACATACATACCTTAAAAAGAGAAAAGCGGTAAAGAAAAGAATATAAATATTTTAAAGTATATCTTAAAAGATTCGTAAGCAAATTTGTTTCGATGTTGGCCGCTTTTATATGTCTTTGAGTCTAAAATGTCTATTATACTTCCATAATCGCTGACATCACAATAGCGTTTGAACATTCATCATTGGCAGGACCTTGGTCGGTCGAAATCACGTGGTCTGGTGGTCTAGGTGGTGGATGAGGCGGGAAGTTTTATCTTCCCACTAGCGATATAAACAAGAGTGTATTTTGCACCAAAAACCAAAATGAGAGTTTCTTTCATGGTAACTACCACACTATAGTTTGATTTAACAGAACATCCGCGTTTAAGTAAGGATAAATATTACCTCTCGGTGTTAATACCGCTTCCGTTGCTAATATATATATTTTAACAAGCTCACTGGCTAATCGCGACACCAGTACCCGTTCTGTATTCTCGATCGGATTAATTTACAGTATAGTTAAAATATTCAATTACGTTTTATAATAGTGAATTCAAATTCTACCGAAGAGCCAATTTAGCTCTTAAGTCTTCCAGTTTGACCATACTACCCTTGTCAATTTTAGCAGCATAAAAACATTCAAACTCACCAAAAATCCAGAAAATACCACCGCACTACGTTCCCTCTAAACATTAATGTCACTCAGTTAAAACCCTCACAATCGCTCCAAATGCTGTGTCTCATTATCACAGACGATTTATCCTGACAAAAGCAGATCTTTAGCATAGCAAGACCTGCATCCCAAAGACTAGTCCTTCTCTTTTGGATCAGGAGATAGTCTAGTCCCTAATATCCGATGACACTATAGGACTCAAGTGAGGTCCTCAATAGATTACTGCTCACACATCTGGGAAGATGTAGCTAAAACGCTACACATAATGACATCTTGGATCGCATGCAGAGAAGGGTCACTCGACTGACTAAGTCTCCATCACTAACAGAAACACTCTAACCTCTCTATTCCACTGATATGCTGTTTCTTTCTTAGATTTTTTTCTGTCACTACTATAATGGCCAGTCCTCTTCGGATCGGTACTTATACCCCTCAAACACCTCACTCCCAATTGTCTCTCCACATCTTGACACCCTCCATGCATTCACCCACTCTTTCTGTACACTAACCAATATACCTGTTCTTCATACTCAGAACGTCAGCTCCATGGAATCTCCTCGCCGCTCTTGTATTCCTTGTTGACCTTATTAGCGAGGCGCAAAGAAGCCAGCGCCATTTTGAAACATCGAGATCTCACCTGCAACCATTGACTCGCGAGACAAAAACGAGATCTTACCTGCAACCATTATTTAAGGAAAAGGCAACATTTTCCCTCTCATTCTTCTCACGCTGACACCGAACAAGACTTCGAAGCCAGGAACTCACAGTGGACTTTTGTCCCTCTGTGATACCACATGCATTGTCTCCAGAGGTTATTGAACCTCACGTGTATGGGAAAGAAGGCTAACTACGCACTGCTGTGAAGCTGGTTACTGAAAGCAAACGCCTTGTACGAAGCACCTGTGAATAAACGGTTATTGAATTTACTCCACCTGAGAACTTCATTCTTCGTATTTCCAGCTCCTTGAATCAACAGAATAATTATAATGGAAGAAGCTACCCCAAAAGTATCATAAAAACTTTCCTTCCCTTAACCTGTAATAGTTTAAGCGGAACATAAATGGCAACAATCTCATAAGTATCAGAGAGCCTGAAAGAGTAATAGGCTATTCTTCATTCCTCCAGACTCAACAAATTCAAATATGACAAGGAACACCGCTGAATATTTCATCTTCATATAGTGCGTGTGTATAGGAATGGGATTTTCATTTAGATATGATGTATTGTAACTACGACCATGTTCTATCATTAGCTATTTTATTAGAGCTGCTTTATATTTCCGTACGAGCCCCGAGTCATTAGAACATCGGACAGGTTGTCTTACAGTATTCATTCCGGTTCTTTGCCCACTGACGTTAAATACCGCTACGGTCAACTTTGCCTTGCATCCTTTCGAGGTCGATAAATGAAGTGTCTTCTCCCACTTACACAAACACAAATACACACATATTCACTCTTCCTCCTTCCATCCTCTCTCTCTCTCTCTCACTCTCTCATGCACAACACACACACACACACCTTCTCTCTTTCTCTCTCACTCACTCACTCACTCCGCTCTACTTCTACAGTAGTCCACCTTCCCCTCGATCAGGTAATCTGGACTTTTGTTGTGGAAGAAGACCTTAGGTTGGGTCCGACTGAGGAAATACTTAGTATCAGTTGGTCTTGCAGGCGGATAAAATTTAGACCTCTGCTAAGGAGGGCCCGTTCACCGTCCATGAAAAGTAGATCTCTGGGGGTGGTATAAACCACTGATGTAATTGGTGGGGGAGAAGTGGTACGCTAGCATGGGTAGACATTTTTTTTTTTTACTGAGAAACAAAATAGTCGTAAAGTTTGCTATCGAGGTGCCATATCTGAAGATATATTGAAATAAAGTTGCGTTGAAGAGCAAAGAGCAGAAAAAAAGAGGGTGGTAGTCAGTGAGCTCCTGTGTCAGATGGTCGCGTTTGATGCATTAGAAGCGGATGCTGACTTGCATAAGTCATTTTGAAGAAAAAGCGATGATGTTAAGAACGTTGTGAGGATGCTATTCATGTTGAATGATACGACGTTAGAGATGGATGCAAATTCAGTTTGAAACTACGTGGAATGATACTGAGGTGAAGACACATCCAAGAAAGTTTAAATAACTCACAAAAGCGTGGGTTTATTCGTTTATTTATTTAAATTATAGCTAAGTATCATAAGGCGATCTGGTAACAACTAGGAGAGGAGAACAAAGATAGAAGATTCCTTTCGTTGGTGTGGTACAAATTTCAGTTGGAAATACTGATAAAAGATGGTTCGCAGAATTGAGAAGGTATATACGATCAAACAGAGTCCAGAAAGATAAGGGTTGATCTGCGTCGGCAAGACTTGTAATTTTTTTAGTAAAGTCGACAAAACGAGAACAGTTTTGGATCTTGATGTGAGAGCAGTTTCATTCCACTTTACAACTTCAATATTTTGAACAGAATCATAACCGGGATCCTTGATGATATGTTTCTCGTCTTACCAACATTTTAAACAGAATTGTAACAGGAATTTTTGATGTTATGCTTCAGGTTTTTCTAACCTTTTATCTTCATTTTTATGAGCATTTGAATCTATACAATGTATTGATAATTATTAATGTCCTACCAGTTTTCCGTATCTAATTTTAGCGATGGTAATAGATATTTCTGTGCGGTCAGCAGCAGCAATTTGCTTTGGAATTTGCTTATTGATATCCATCCTGATTTTATTTAATAGAAGACGTAGCATTATCAAACCTTAAGCCGCATTTCATGCTACCACAACCACTACACCATTACTATTGTAGCAACGCAAGTCATAATAAATCTTTATCGGTGGTAATATGACGTAATGGTCATGTTGCCCGAATAGGTATAATTGCTAGTTTCCCATTGGTTAAAATTACTGCCCATATTTGAATTCTAAACTTTCGTCAAAGAGAAATTCAGGTATGAGCTGTTATAAAAACTCCGATTTCTGGGAGATTAATCAGTGTTCGTTAGCTGTCACTCGATTCCACGACACTCACTTGCAGTGTTCGTTGGTTGTCACTCGTTTCCCCGACACTCACTTTCTTGAAATTTTGGTTAT
>NC_068987.1:59207073-59213911 GCF_001194135.2 Octopus bimaculoides | reverse complement strand
ATATTAAATGTACGTAAATAAACTAATTTAGTAAATAATTTCTTTTTCTTCATTTTCTTCAACCTGTTAATGAAATTTATTTCTGCAATTATGAAACTGCTATTATAGTGGCGAAAAGTGAGCTTTATTTATCTTCGACATACATGCACGTTCAGTGTCTTGCTGTGTATAATTCATCACGGCGTTTATGCAGCCTGAGTTAAGATTTATGTATAGTGATAATACTTTTAATTAAGTTATAAGTGACGGGTTTATCACTATAGATTCCAACTCAATAAACATCTATATTTATGATCTTTTCCAAGTTCGAACGCGTTATAAATTGATGACAAAGTAAAAGTCGGGAAACTTCTCAACTACAGATTAGACGCGACGCAATCTGTGGACAACACTGTAGTGACGTCATATAGGCGCCATTGCTGAATCCTTAACCACGCATGCGTGGGTTTCAACATCGAAGCGTTCCCGCTATTAGACTGTCTCTTTACCAAGCCAGACAGCGACCAAGCAAGACGTCTAAGCCGGCTCTCCCATTTGAGTGTGGTTGAACCAAGTTGTCTCTACAACGACACCAGCTCGAGGAACCGTATATCTACATTTCAGGCTACTCTAAAACCGGACGATTGGTAGCTGTTTTATTTTCCACCGCACAATAAATATTTGTTGTTGTTGATCAGTTTGGAGTTTCTGCGTTCAGTTCTCTTCCAATTTAATATAGGAAAGTTAGGTGTATATCTAAAGATATATAACCCACTCTCCTAAAACTTCATAAAAAGTCGTGTATTCTTCATATTTGACTCTATCTCCAAACAAAGATTCTTAGTTGATACAGGAGCAGCTTGTTCCATTTGGCATACTAAACTTTTAAAAGAGAAACCCAAGCCTGCTTATTTAACACAGTTAATCAGTTTGATGTCCATTTGGACAAATTAGTTTAACTCTAGATTTGCCTTTAAGAAGAGAATATAAGTGGATTTTTCATCGTAGCAGATTTGCCTTATCCTATTTTGGGGACAGATTTCCTTTCACATAACAATTTACTGGTAGATGTAAAGAAACAAAAATTAATAGACACGGTTACTTCATTGAACATTCAAGGCGTGAGATGCAGGAACGCGACAATTAGTCCGTTATATTTTATGGCGTCCTCCGAAAATAGTTATCACAGGATTTTGAAGAATTACCATGAATTTACAAAACTATTAGCTCCAAACACCAAATGTGTTCATTCAGTCATTCATCACATTGTAACCCATGGACTACCAAGTTTTTCCAAATCCTGAAGATTATCTCCAGAGAAATTACAGATTGCTAAGGTTGAATTTCGTCACATGTTAGACCTCGGAATAATTCGTCCTTCTAGCAGTAACTGATCTACAACTTTAGTTTTGGTAAAGAAAAATCTCACAGACTGGCGTCCATGCGGAAATTTTAGACAGCTTAATGCAAAAATACAAGAGGACAAATATCCAATTCCCCATATCCATGACTTTGCAGCTTCGTTAAGTGGTTGTAATATCTTTTCGAAGATAGATTTAGTTAGAGCATACAATCAAATTCTTGTTGAAGAGAGTGATATACCAAAAACAGTAATTACAACTCCATTTGGGTTGTATGAATTCCTTCGTATGTTTTCGGATTGAGGAACGCAGCAAATACTTTCCAGAGATTCATCGACAAAGTAACAAGAGATTTACTTTTTGTATTTGCTTATATATACGATAGTGGAGGCGCAATGGCCCAGTGGTTAGGGCAGCGGACTTGCGGTCATAGGATCGCGGTTTCGATTCCCAGACCGGGCGTTGTGAGTGTTTATTGAGCGAAAACACCTAAAAGCTCCACGAGGCTCCGGCAGGGGATGGTGGCGAACCCTGCTGTACTCTTTCACCACAACTTTCTCGCACTCTTACTTCCTGTTTCTGTTGTGCCTGTAATTCAAAGGGTCAGCCTTGTCACACTGTGTCACGCTGAATATCCCCGAGAACTACGTTAAGGATACACGTGTCTGTGGAGTGCTCAGCCACTTGCACGTTAATTTCATGAGCAGGCTGTTCCGTTGATCGGATCAATTAGAACCCTCGACGTCGTAAGCGACGGAGTGCCAACAACACAATATAGACGATATTCTCATTGCTAGTCCGTCAGAAAAAAAGCTCATGAAAATCACTTGAAACAAATTTTCGAAAGACTGACTAAATATGGTATAGTGATAAATCCATCAAAGTGTGTTTTCGGTGAATGCACCATATCTTTTTTAGGTCATCTCACTGCTAAAGATGGAATTCGCTCACTGCCAGACAAAATTGAGGCTATTATCAAATTTCCAGTACTAAATTCTTTATGAAAGCTTCGAGAATGTTTAGGAATCATTAATTTTTACAGACGTTTCATTCCATATTGCATAGAAAGTCTATTTCCTTTAACTGAATTATTAAAGAATAGGAAAAGAAAAATGAAGCTATAACTTTAAAAGATGAAGAATTACAGGCTTTTCAAAGCATAAAAGAAAAACTATGCGAAGCAACACTCTTGAACCATCCAGTTCCTGAAGCAAAATTATCGTTGGTAGTTGATGCTTCCGATGTTGGAATCGGTGGAGTTTTACAACAGTTTCATTGTGGTTCTTGGCAACCATTATCCTTCTTTTCAAAAAGACTCAAGGCACCAGAAACGAAATGCAGCGTTTTCGACAGAGAATCGTTGGCAGCTTACTTGTCAATTAAGTACTTCAGACATCTTCGTGAAGGTAGGTCATTTACATTATTTACTGACCACAAACCATTAACATATGCACTAAAAAATTCTTCTGAAAAATATTCTCCCAGAGAAATTAGACACCTTGAATATATTTCACCATATACTGTGAATATATGGTAAATCAAGGGTGTTGAAAATTCTGCAGCTGATGCACTTTCTCGAATGAATGTTGATGCATTACGTTCATTAAGTACTATCAATTTAGAAGAAATGTCTAATGATCAAACTACTGATAAATAATTTTCTTTATTTAAAGATTCCAGTTCTACTTCTTTGAAATTTAAATTATTGCCGATTCATTCTTGTAAATCACATATTTGATGAGATATTTCTACAGGATTTTCTAGACCATTTGTGCCTGAAAAGCATAGAAAACATTTATCTCATCCTGGTATTGGAGCTTCATTAAAATTAATATCAGTTAGATAATTCACCGTTTATAAAACTACCACTAAACCTTTCTTATCCTTTCACTTCCCTCTCACCTCATCTCTCCCTCCACAACACTGTCGCCTTTACCCGCTTTCTCCTCCTCGTTCCATTCCTCTCTCACAGTTTCCCTTCCTGTTCACGTGATCCTGCGTTGCTTATCAGTTGCGGCCAGTTTTTTTTTTCTAACTTAGAAGATGTAAAACTCTGCTGTCTCTAATTTCACTGTTGTCAACTTTTCCCTAATTAGGGACAATGTCCGAAACGCTGGATTTTTCATTACCCACGGCAAGATCACTGTACATTTTTTCTCGATTTTACTAAAAAAAAAAGATGCAAGTGTTATTGACGCCGACCAACATCAGCCTCTTTGGAATCTGTTTAATAGTGTACACACACACGGACGGGTGGGCAGGTAGAGGGAGAGAAATTGGTTAATTTGATTGATTGATTGATTATATAGGTACTATATTGTATGACTTCGTGCATTAGTGAGTGTTCGTGTATGTCTATGTGCGTACACGCGTGCATGTTTGTTAGTAAAGGGAAAACTCTTACGTGAACGGGCGCATGGCGTGCATTTTTATTAGTAATGGAAAAACTCATACTCGCAATTTACTTATTGAATTTTTATTCGATGTTTCGTGACTGTAGACTTACTGATGTGTGTTTGCTGGTTATAGACTACGTCGATCTCTGGCTTTAGGTGTTGCTAATGAAACAAAAACAATCCGAGGAAAATACAAAAATAGATTTGGCTGACCCGAAGAAACGAGGTAACCTTGTTGACCGTCTAACATATTAGTGAACAGTTTAATTCCCCTCTTGAATTTGATATGCAATATACAGTCTACGCAATTCGATTGCTTGCGTCTGTTGAAACACTGAAAATATCAGTGAGATCAAGAGGTGAATATAAGAAAATATTTCTCTTGACTTTTGTTACGTTATAATAGAGACGACATTCCACATCTTTCCTTTTAAAATAACTGTTTTCTCAATTTAAATTTAAATTCGATCAGTAATCTTAGAGAAGGCTTATATGACGTCATATGGGAATTTTTTTTTTCTGTTTGAAAAGAAAAACTGGAACTTCTTTTTTAATATTGATGACTGTGTTGTTGTTTTTTTCTTTTTCTTTTTCTCTTTTTTGATAATTCGCAAATCCTGAAATTTTATAAGACATCAGGAAAGCAGGAGTCGGTGTGTGAAATGAAATAACGTCTATACTGTTTTGTGGTTATTGTTAATGTAAATGAAATAAACAGCAAATAAGTTATGAAAATAGGTTTTAGAAATTTGGGGTGTCTCTACGTAGGAATGGCTGTGTGGTAAGTAAGTAGCTTGCTTACGAACCACATGGTTCCGGTTTCAGTCCCACTGCGTGGCAACTTGGGCATGTGTCTCCTACTATAGCCTCAAGCCGACCAAAGCCTTGTGAGTAGATTTGGTAGACGGAAACTCAAAGAATACCCGTCGAATATATATGTGTGTGTGTGCACCGCCAAACATCGTTTGACAACCGATGCTGGTGTGTTTACGTCTCCCGTAACTTAGCGGTTCGGCAAAAGTGACCGATAGAATAAGTACTTGGCTTACAAAGAATAAGTCCTGGGGTCGATTTACTCGATTAAAAGGCGGTGCTCCAGCATGGCCACAGTCAAAATGACTGAAACAAAAGAGTACTGCCAACAAAAAATTTTCCTCTCTGAGTGAATGATAGATTGCTAGTGTACAAAATGTGATACTGTGAGCTGTTCAGACATGGGTCTTACAAGTAGATTTGTGAAGGTTAGAAAGAAATAAAGCAAACATACGCCGTTGACTGTGTTAACGGTAATGTGCATGAACGGCGGAATACAAATGAGCTCAGAGAAAAAGAAAAAACATTAAAAAGATATGAGGCCTAAAATGTAGTGCGTGGGAGAGAAAACTTTACTGACACTTGCGTGGGAGAGAAAACTTTACTGACACTTGCGTGTGAGGATAACAGCTATATAAAGAAATGCCAAGCACTTAAATTGGGTGGAACCTGTAACAGAGAAAACCTTAGGAGAAGTGGGATGAAGTGGTGAAGACTGATCTCAAAGTGCTGAGCTTCACGAAAGAGATGGGAAAGAACTGCCGCAATTGACGACATGCAGTGCAGGAGAAAGACCCGCCTATCAGTACAAGCATGATAAAACGAACGTTAAAATAGATGCTGATAGAGTCTGGCAGAGCTGGGCGTAAGTCCGTTAATCCATTAATCGTTATTTAACGAAGTTAACATTTTCGTTAACGATCTAAGTTAACTTTGAAAACCATTATCGGACTAATTAACTTCGTTACATTTAGATTCCATTAATCCCCAAATTTCATAAAAACCAATAAATGTTTAAAAGTTTCTATTGTTTTCAGATTGTCTTAGCAAATTTAATATTGTACGCGTCATTCTTTCAACCCTGATATAACCCACTTATTATTATAAATAACTTGTAGGACCTGGTTTGGCCCTACCTGGATTTGAAACCAAATCCACCCGCTTATTGCTTTCAAAGACAGCGGGAAATTTCTTTGCCCTGTCAAGAGAGAACAAAGATTGATGTGTTTCCAGTTGATCCGTGACTTCGCTGAGGTGGATGTCAATAGAGAAAATATTGACTTCCATAAAGGGGAAAAAATAAATGGAAGGAAAAAAGTTGGAAAATATTTCGGTGTGAACTCAAGTAGCTGTTACGTGGTAGCAGGTGATGCTAGAAACATCAGCCAAATCTTTTACTTTTCTAGAAAAAGGAGCTGTTTACGCGTGATTTTGATGTCACATTCGTTGAAAGTATGCAAAATAACCTGGAAAAGAAAAAAAGACCCGCCAAACAAAACTCCCTTGGTGGGAAACTTCGAGGTCCCCACCACCCCTCCCACCTTTCTTTTCCAGAAAAAAAGTGGCTTGCAGCGGGTTCGGAGGTCAGATATACAATGAATGCACCCGAAAAAAACTGTGGAAAAAAATTATTCCACACCGAGGTACGAAGTATTTACCGAAAGAATAAAAGCTTGTACCGATTAGGCCTGTATTTTAATTAATTCAAATTAATATATTTCATCTTGAAAAGTGGCAATATTTTTGTCGGTTGCCATCTGGGATAATTTTAGTAACAAATCAAACAGGTAAGATGCACTAAGAATTTCAATTTTAGTATTTATCCATAATGTTATTGCTTTTACACCTGTATATTAAATTTACCTGCCCATAAAAGTTAAATTTACTCACCACGATCAACTAAAATTACATAACTATAAACCAAAATTTCAAATCTGTATGTAAAAAATTTACAAAGTTACAAGCAAATATTGTGGACACCAAGCATTAAATTTGACAGATTAATATGAAGACTAACGATGTGTTTTTAGGCGTTTTTTTTTCTCTTACATACACACATAACACGGGCTCGCTCGGTTGGGACTAGACTTGTGTTACTTTGACATCATTATTCCATAAAATTTGTTTACAGGGAGAAAAATATTGAAAAATATCAACGGATGTGTGAGTGAGAAAGAAACGTGGAGGGAGGTTTGGGGGTGTGCTAGAAAAAGCATCCAGATCTCCCTTAAATCACACATTTTCTTCTGAAATTATTAGCAATTTTTTTTAAAACCGAAACTGTTTCTC
>NC_068987.1:59200089-59206828 GCF_001194135.2 Octopus bimaculoides | reverse complement strand
AAATTCCAACTTATGAGAGCCGTCTGATCCGAAATTCTCTTTTCCAGAAACCTCTTCCGCGCCTTTCCAAAAATTTTGCCAACAAATTTCTTTGTAATTGTAATCTACACCGTTTGAAAGGTATTTGTATAAAATTTCTCGGAAAAAAATACTTATTTTCCAGAAAGTTACGAGGGGGAAATGTCGGGTTCTGTGAATTTTCCGAAACTCCCCTCCCCAACTCCTCAGAAAAATTTTTCCAATAAATCTTTACATACAGGATATAAGCGATTATTTGGTGAACGTTTTTCTGGAAGTTATGAGGCAACAAAGTCGGTGGGGTATTAAACTGTAGTTATGCCTTTTTTCACTAGAAAGTTAACTTCCGTTACATTTTCAAAGAATTAACGGATTAACTATTAACTTCTTGGTTAACAGATTAACGATTAACAAAGTTAACTTTTCGATTAACGGTGCCCACCTCTGGGGTCTGGGATATATATATTTTACATTTGGGTCTTTCACCTAGGATGTTCTGGTTAACCTTTACCAACAGCCCTTCAATACCTTCTAATCTATCACTCACCTCCTATTCACTGTATTACACCGCCCAAGTAACGAGGGTTGGTATGGTAAAGCCACACCTCGTTACACAGTACTACCCTACTTCTCTCTCCCATCACGATGCCTGAATAGCAAAGAATTGTGTTTCATTTATACCTGATACACCCTACCATCATCCTTCTATACTGCTTGCCATCCCTCTTTTTCTCTCCAAAGCCACTGGTGAATATTTATCACTGTCTCTTGCCCTCATCCATCTCTATGACTTTCTCCTTCTCCCCTTTGTCAGCAAGCATAAGCTGTCGTTGTCTCTCTCCCATTACATCTTGTCCATACTGTCTTTCTTCCAGTTTCATTAGTGATGTTGCCATGATAAAGATGTAATCAATGCTCTGTAAATGATTGGACAAGAAAACATTTAGGGAAGAGAGGATCCTTATATCTTACTGGAAGAAATGACAAATCATAGTGAAATCATAGTCATGGTCAATGCCGGTGTCACATAACTGGCACATAAAAAGCACCTTTCAAGCATTGGACCTCACAGAGGCAATGTGGCAGATGCCAGTGTTGCATAACTAGCGCCCATGCCAGTGGCACACAAAATGCACCTTTCGAGCGTTGAGCCTCACAGAGGCAATGATGAATGACCAAGACCTTTGGCAATATGCCATGCTTGAGAAGAAGACCCATCAGGCCAAGTGAAATCATAGTCATAGCAGATACTGGTGTCACACAACTGGCACCCATGCCAGTGGAACGTAATAGAACCCAATACATTCTCAGAGTGGTTAGCATTAAGAAGAGCATCCAGTCGTAGAAACCATGCCAAATCAGACTTGAGTCTGGTGCAGCCCTTCAGCTTACCAGCCCTGGTCAAACCATCCAACCCATGCCAGCATGGACAACATATGTTAAATGATGATGATGATGATGATAATTTCCCATTAATTTTGACAATAACTATAGATTAGTTGTTAGATTAACTGAACTGCAACTTGTTAAATTATTGAGTATGCACAAACACACATACCCTTAACAGAACCCTCGGGCAGATTCAATGTGACAGTGTGCAACATGGTTAGCTCTTTGAATCATAAATATAGTTCTCTTGACAAGCTTCCATAGTTTCTATCTCCCCAGTTTAGCTCCCAAAACTTGAATTGATTTGAAGGTATCGTAAAAGACACTTGCCCAAGATGACACACAGTGGGGTCAAACCCAGAACCTCATGATTATGAAGCAAACTTCTTAAGCATTCAGTTATGCCTTTATACATATACAGACACACACTCAAATGCACACACACACACACACATATATACAGGGTGTCCCAAAATTTGAGCAACCAAAGTTTCGGGCTTTAATAACTATCAATAAATGTGATAAGATATGAAAATTATACATCATTATAAAAGCTTAAGTGTGTCCTCTTTTTGTTTCAGGCTAAATAAATACAAATTTATAAATTAGATTACAGCTATAGACTGAAATACAATCATAACCCTCCACAAACGAGGTGAAAGTAATACAGCTATAGCAAAAAAGCTTAAAATTAACTGAACAGCAGTCTGTAAAATTGTCAAGAAATTTCAAGAGACCGGTTCCACCACTGATTGACCTGGATGTGACCAAAAAGTAAGTGTGCAAACCTCTCAGCTTATCATAAGTACTAGAGAAAATACATGGCAAAATCCTCATTGTTCCATCAGAAAACTGGCAGCCACAGAAAAAATAAACTGAACATCGATGAATTGAGTGCTGAAGGAGGATCTAAGGACCAACCCCTACAAGATGATCCACCGTCATGAGCTCTTGCAAGTTTAAAAGGCTATGAGACTGGGGAGAAGTCATCTTATCCTGTGTCAGATTGCTGAAGGCATGCTACCCAACCCAGTATTCACTGATGAAAAGAAATTTGACATCAAACAGACAGTACTCCACCAGAATGACTGACTTTGGAGAGTATCAGGCTCCACGAAGAGTAGACTCATAAATCGACGTCAAAATCCAGTCAGTTATGGTTTGGGCAGCTGTGATAGCCACTGAAAGGTCTCCCTTCATTTTTGTACCCCCAGGGGTTAAAATTAACACTCAACAATACATTAGTGACATTCTGGAAGTTGAACTATTTCCATGAGTGAATGAGCACTTTCAAGACGCACCTTGGAACCTCCAACAGGTCTCAGTACCATCCCACAGCTCCAAACAGACACAAAACTGTATTTAGAAAAAACATTCCGTTGTTCAAAGGCAAGGATGTATGGCCCTCAAGAAGCCCCGATCTCAACCCATCAAATTTTTCTGTTTGGTCCATTTTAGAAACGAGGGTCTCGAGCACTCCTCATGCTTTGCTTGATGCTCTGAAGGCAAAACTGTGCCAGGAATTGGCTTTGATTCTTCAAGAACAGCTGCATTCTATGTGTGAAGCATTTGCACCTAGACTTAAGGCTCTAATTCAAAACAGAAGTGGTCATATCGAATAAATGTGGTAGTGTTATAATTGTGTTTCCTTTACCATCGCATTGCAATACTCAGACCTGAAATATAACAATATTTTGCTTTGGCAAAATTGAAAAAAGTTGGTTGCCTTAATTTTGGAACACTCTGTATATACACACCACACGTGCATGCCCATAGACAAACATCCATATATACATCTAAGCACATGTACGCACACATACAAATATATAAACACACATACATATGCATATACACACATATGTACATAATACGCACATCTACCCATATATATATGTACATACATATTTGAACATAGAAGGAAGGACCCTCTTCAGTCATGAATGACCATGGGATTGCATCAAGAAAGTTCCCCTCCAAAGTACAAGTCTGGGCAAGGTTGCTTGTAGAAGGCCAGCAGTCACCCATGCATACCAGCTTCCCCTCTCCATGCCACCAATGTTATTCAAGGGAAAGGCAAAGGCCGATATAGCTTGGCATCTGTGACGTCGCAACTCATTTCTACAGCTGAATGAACTGGAGCAACGTGAAATAAAGTGTCTTGCTCAAGAACACAAAGCACAGCCCAGTCCAGGAATCAAACTTGCTACTTCATGATTGTGAACCTGATGCTCTAACCACTGAGCCATGCAAGTCTACACATGCTAACATGCACACACATTTACACATCCGTAGGTAACATAAGAGACTAGACACCAGGTTGAGATTTCCAGTATATTTTATAATCAACTTGCAACTCATTCATTCAGCAATTATGCTTCTGGATGATAATGTTCTGAATTAACTGGGAGCAAAGGAACGGTCATTTGAACCAGAGGCACTGGTATGTCAGCTTCAAGAGAAACAGGTGTTGGAAAATTACTGCCTGCTGTGGCAGCTATGTTCAAAGGTGAAGTTACTGTAGAGTGAAACTGGTTCAAAGAATGTAGAGATGTTTGTGTGGCTTGAAAAGGACTTTCATCACCTTGATTTTTAGAGTTCTTTTTCAAAAATCGACAACAGATTAGGTCTACAATGAAACCACACAAGCCATGAAACATTCCTGAAAGAGGAAATAAAAAAGAATTATGTCAGACATCTGTTAATAGAATACTTGATAAAATTTCATAAGTAATTTATAATCGCTGACTTTGTGTAAGTAAGTGCACTTTCTACTCAGTCACTCAATACACTAATTATCAAAACCAAGTTTTTATCAACAAACTCAGTACTGACTAAAAAATAAGGACCATATTTCTCAAGTTCTAAAGCAATATTTCGCAACCTATTTTCTCCCAGACCCCACTATAACTTTCCAGAAAAATGTATGCACTACCAGTGTTTGGAAAAAGACAACTTTATTTTTAATATTTTATCACCAATATCTAATACAAAAGTATCTACTGGCAACTCTTTTATTAAGTACTGAGTACAAAAAAAAATCACAATCATCATCATCATCATCATCATTTAACGTCCGTTGTCTATGCTTGCATGGGTTGGACAGTTTGACCAGGGCTAAGGCTGCACCAAACTCCAGTCTGATTTGGCATGGTTTCAACAGCTGGATGCCCTTCCTAATGCCAACCACTCCAAGAGTGTAATGGGGTGCCTTTATGTGCCCCTGGCTTGGGTGCCATTTGCATGATACCAGTATCTGCAATGACTGCAATTTCACTTGGCTTGATGGGTCTTCTTCTCAAGCACAGCATATTACCAAAGGTCTCAGTCATTCATCATTGCCTCCATGAGGCCCAACACTTGAGAGGTACTTTTCCTGTGCCACTGGCATCAGCCACTTTGCTTCCATGAGGCCCAATGCTTGAAAGGTGCATTTTACATGTTACCAGCATGGGTACCAGTTACATGACACCAGCATCAACCACGACTACTATTTCACTTGACTTGACAGGTCTTCAAGCACAGCATATCGCCAAAGGTCTGTCTCTAGTCATCACCTCTGTAAGGCCTAAAGTTTGAAGATCATGCTTCACCACCTCGTCCCATGTCTTCCTAGGTTTACCTCTACCACAAGTTCCCTCCACAGTTAGAGATTAGCACATCTTTACACAGCTGTCCTCATCCACATGCATCACATAACCATCCCAGTGTTGTTGTCTCTCTTGCACACCACATCTGATGCCTAAGAAAACAAGATATTTTCACAATTCAATGTCCCACTAAAAAAAAAATTGGGGATCCCACACCTGGTGGGGCATATGCACCACGTTGGGAATCATTGTTCTAAAGCTTACATGGGTGCACCCTTCAATGAAGACAGGCTGTCTAAAACTGGAAATGCTAATAACATATACATAGATGTTTGTTTTTATATCAAGTTGTATATAAAAAACTTAAAATTAAACTGAAGGATTACTGAATACTTTTTAGTAGAGTACATATTTATTAACTTATACAAGGAAAAGGCTGACAGTCTGATGAAGGCAAGCAAGCCAAAATTTTTGAAATTACTATCAACCTTTTTGTTGTAAAGGTAATTAAGTAAATAAATAAATAAATGGATGGATGGACAGATTAGATAGATTACACACAGACACACACATACATACATAATTACATACAGCCATGCACACAAATATATACATATTTATGATGGGCTTCTGTAGATTCCTTCTAGAAAATTTCATTCATGAAGTATTAATCAATCTAAAGTGATAGTAGAATACAATATATCCTGAGATTGACCAAAACTTTATGCATGAAATTTGGTCGACAGACTCTACATGGAAAGCTATGATACATCTACCCAGTATACTGTACAGTGAAATCAAACTTGAAACTACATGGTTGCAAAGCAAACTTCTGAACCACATAACCAAGCTCTGCAGAATCTAAACAGTAATAAATATATTAAGCCTACATAAACTTTCATCATTAACAAAGGAGTCAGCATGGTATTAATGTAGTATAGCAGTTACAACTGAAAATCATAAAATAAATTCCATGAAAAATTTTACCTGATACAGAAAACATTCCACCAATGATACCACAAAGCCGGACTAAGAATTGCCAATAAGGTCTATGTTCTTCTCGTACGCGGATTTTTAAAGAAGCAATGTCATATTTAATGAAGATTCCAGCGACTCCGTGGCTGCCTTTCTCATGATTAATGGTTCGGTTCTGAAAGTATGGCACCAAAGAAAAAGCATATCAAATACCTACTATCAAGTTAAGAAACATATCTTGAACTCTGTCATTTCTTGCAGAAAAACCACAGCGATGAACTGCTTGTAGTGATTTTTTTTATAATTTGTGTTCACATAAGCTCAATGCCTCCATCAAATCGACATTACCACATGCCATATGTCAGATGATGTAACAATTGCAGAGCAACATGAAATGAAGTGTTTTGGTCAAGAACACAATGAAAGCCTGGTCTGGGAATCAAAACCACAATTTCACAATCATAACAACACCCTAACCACTAAGACATGTGCTCACCCACCCATACCAGCATGGAAGGCAGACACTGTTGATGATGATGATGATATATATACATACACCTCTCACATACACAAAACCACACACACACACATACACAACACACATGCACACACCTCTCACATACACAAGACTCACTCACATACATAACACACACGCACGCACGAAAACATACACAATATACACATACACGCACGCACAAAAAATATACACACACGCGCAAACACACATAAACACACACACACACCCGTACCTAACACTCACAATCCCACAC
>NC_068987.1:59196329-59199240 GCF_001194135.2 Octopus bimaculoides | reverse complement strand
GTATCACGTCCTCACTTTGTTGTTTTTTTCTTATTGTTTTTTTGAACTTATATATATATATATATATATATATGGTTGTGACAAGATACCAGAACATACCTTCCAGGTAACATCCAAAAACAAACAAAAGAGAGTGTGTATGTATATAAATGAGAAGTGCAGTTGATCAACTCAGGAAAGTGTCAGCATGCTAAACAAAGGATTGATAGTTCTTATCTCATCAACAGCACTGCATCCCTGGCAAAGACACTCAATTCTCTATGTCCTAGCTCACAAGCTGTAAATAAACTCATCAACATCGTTGTTTTTAATGTTTGTTTCATGCGTGAATGGATTGGATGAAGTTCATTGAGGCAGGTTTTATACGACCAGATGCCCTCCCTGTTGCCAACCTTCACCTGTTGTTTGCAAGCAAAGTAATATTTCCCCAAGGCCAGACATGTTTTTGCAGAAGATTGGAAAATGACACCACTTGCATGACAGTGACATTTATTTACAACCAAGAACAAGGACAGATTTACATACACAAATTCCAACCCATGCTAGCATGAAAGGTGGACGTTAAACGAATACACACACACAGATATGCATATATACAATGGGCTTCTTTCAATGGGCTGGCCAAATCTACTCACAAGGATTTAGGCAACCTGGGGCTATAATAGGAGACACTTGTTCTAAGTGCCATGCAGTGAGACAAGACCCATAACCATGTGATTGAGAAGCAAACTTCTTAACCATACATCCACTCTTGCACAATATATAAAAAAATTCTATACTGTAAGCAAACTAAAATTACCTTTGCTGTAACAGCAAACTGATAAGTGTCCATGTTGTTCTTATATGTGCGAACTTCAGTTGGAACAACTTGCATGAAATATTGGAACATGTGATAATCTGAAAAAAAGATAAACAAAGGTTAGCACTACAAATGGTACAGTTCTTGCAAAAAAAGACATTAACAAAAAAAGTTACCCCAGTTTTCACCCTTTTGTTGCCATTTTTTATGTTGCAATACACTGCATTTATTTCAATTAATTATTTTAAAATAAAAGTATACTTTTCTTAGGCTTAAATGATAGAAAAATGCATGAGGAATTCAGAATCATTAGTTGCATTCAACAAAAATTCGTAGGAAAAAAGTTATGAAGTGAAATGTCATGAAATACAAAATAAGTGAGAAAGTACGATGTGTAGGAACAATAAGCACTCAGAGCACATGTGACTTAGATTCTCCCAAGGGGCTCTCTTGAGGTCTTAGATAGTTTCTGTTACCTAGGTGACCAAATTATCAATGGTGGAGGATACTCTGAAAGTATTGTTTCTAGAATAAGAATTGAGTGGAGAAAGCTACTACATCTGCTGGCAACAAAAAGATTCTCTCTCAAAGTGAAAGGTAGACTGTATGATGCTTGTGTGTGAATGGCTATATTCCATGGTAGTGAGACATGGGCTCTGAATGCAGAAGACGTGCATAGACTGGTAAGAAATGTATGTAGTATGCTCCATTGGATGTGTAATATCAGTGTGCATGTACAACAAAGTGCAAATGTATTGAGAGAAAAGTTGGGCATAAGAGGAATCAAATGTAGCATGCAAGAGAGAAGACTATGTTGGTTTGGACATGTGATGTGTATGAATGAGGACAGCTGCATAAAGAAGTGCCAATCACTGAAAGTAGGTGGTACCCATAGGAGAGGGAGACCCAGGAAGACGTGGGATGAAGTGGTAAGAACCATTCTCAGGATGTTGGGCCTCATGGAGGAAATAACAATGGACTGAGATGTCTGGCAATATGAGGTTCTTGAGAAAACCCATCCACATCAGCGAAACTGAGTTTTATAAGCACTGTGTGTCCCAGCCACACTTAACAAGAAAACTTCTCACACACTCTAACACAACAAACCAAACTACATCTCTACATCTCTTCACTTCCTTGTATTTCCACCTTTTGCACCATGCTTAACTCCCACTCCCCAATCCTGTCTTCTTGGCCCTGTGCCACTATATCACTGTTCTCCACATGCCCTGTCTCACTGTATCACAGATACCTGCTAGCCCCCAAGTTTGTGTTCCACCCACACATAACAAGAAAACTTTTCACACACCCTACCCCAACAAACCAATCTGTATCTCTACATCTCCTCTCTTTCTCACATTTCCTCCTTCACACACTATGCCTACCTCTCACTCCCCAATCCTGTTCTCTGTATCATTGCTATCCAGTACCCCCCCACCCAACACTATATGTACCCAGGTTTTCGCCACCCCACCTCCGCCCTCTCTAATCACACTTCCTCAAAATATCCTGCCACTTATATTATGACGTTCGAACCACAAGGGTACACCCTGGCATTTGCCACCATCAATATCTCTCTTGTCCTTTACACAATCATCTTGTTTATATTCTGATCCCTGTCCATTTTATGTATGCCTAGCACTTTGCCACCATCTTTATCCTGTTGTCTCCCACTCTCTCTCTCCTTCCCCTAAACTTCCCTCAAGTTGGGGTAACTCTGTATTTCCTTTGCGGCAGTGCACCTGTTTCTGTCTTCATTCCTGATCTCTCTCTCTCTCCAGCTGGGTAACCTTGTACCTCCTCTTCAGCAAGACACCTGTTTCTGTCTCTCTGTCTCACTATAGCCTTTCATCATCTGACACAAGATCACCTCCTCCAACATCCACTTCCCTCTCAAAAGAGATTTTTTTGTCTTGCAAGCTCTTGGTGACCCTGTCAGTGCAAGCACCACTTAAAAGCACCCAGTCCACACTGTAAAGTGGTTGGTGTTCGGAAAGGAATCCAGCAGTAAAAAACCTTGCCAAAACTGACCTCCCCTGTGCTTGTGCCACGTAAAAAGCATTAAGTCTACTCTGCTGAGTGGTTGGTGTTAGGAAGGGCATCTAACTAAAA
>NC_068987.1:59195815-59196319 GCF_001194135.2 Octopus bimaculoides | reverse complement strand
AAGTCCACTCTGCTGAGTGGTTGGTGTTAGGAAGGGCATCCAACTGTAAATATCCTGCCAAAACAGTTACAGATGTCTGGTGCAGGCTTCTGCCTGCCTGGCTCTTGTCAAACCACCCCACCCATAAAAGGTGGACATTAAACGATGATCATATATACTAGGGTTGATTCAGTCGATCATTGTCAATTAGAAGACTTGTGTGAATGAAAGAAATCTTAGAAGTGATGCTCATTAAGGTGGTAAATTATTGGACTGAATGTTTAATGACATTTAGTGTCATCTCTGTATGATCCCAAGATCAAATTTATGCAAAATTAACCTTTCTTTTCAATCCTCTGTAGCCAATAAAACAAGTGACAGCAATATATATGTGTGTGTAATTTACACACACACACACAATCACACACATATATAAAGATATTTTATGGTCTATGGACAATTTTTTACGCATGCTGGCCAATGGTATAAATTATTATTTTTGATAATTTTTACCTGTTATATATA
>NC_068987.1:59191772-59195756 GCF_001194135.2 Octopus bimaculoides | reverse complement strand
TCATCGAATTTAACTCGATTTTGATTTCACTTGCCTCAACAGGTCTTCGCAAGTGGAGTTTAGTGTCCAATGAAGGAAGGTACGCATAAGTGGACTGGCTGAGGCCTTAGATTTAGATCTCACTTGGCTTGCCGGGTCTTCTCACGCACAGCATATTTCCAAAGGTCTCGGTCAGAAGGCATCGCCTCGGTAAGGCCCAATGTTCGAAGGTTGTGCCTCACCACCTCATCCCAGGTCTTCCTGGGCCTACCTCTTCCACAGGTTCCCTCAACTGCTAGGGTGTGGCACTTTTTCACACAGCTATCCTCATCCATTCTTGCTACCATTTTTTTTATATATCATGGATAATATATCAGATTCAGAGTTAGGAGGGATGCCATGTCATCATCATTTTTACATCTGGCAGTAGTTTTACAGGTAAAAACATGGAATAAACTACCTTATTTGAAAGCCCTTCTTGATGCCAACCTTTTACTTGCTTTCCAAGTAAGGTAGTTTTATTCCAAATTTTTACATGTTAAAGTACCGCCAGACATTTTGTTTACGGAAACAAACATCAGCATCACTGCCCAAACATGCATGCACACACACACACACACACACACAAACATAGTGAGCTTCCATACAGTTCCTACCAACCAGTTTTCACTGAAAAGGTGCTACTCAACTTAAGGCTATAACAGAAGATAATTGCCACACAGTAGGACCAAACCCCTAAAATCAAGTAGTTTTGAAACAAACTTCTTAACCACATAAGAACATGCATTTATCTATAAATATGCTTATAAACAAAACACACACACATACATACATACATGCATATATACATACATATATATGTATATAGTTAATTCAAATAAACAAACAATTGAAAAAAAAAAAACAAACATCAGGACATACACAAGAAATATATTAATTAGACGCTCATAGATAATATTAAAATACATAATTGGAATCTTACTTTGTTTTGTGATCATTACTTCTCCATCAAGAGGGTGAACAAATCTGGCACCAATTTCTCCAAATGAAAAATGGTCAATTCGATGAGAAAAATTGTATTCTGCAAGTAAATTATAGAAAGACACATTAATGTCTGTGTATATATATACGTGTGTGTATACTCTGTTACTCTTTTACACATTTCAGTCATTTGACTGCGGCCATGCTGGAGCACCACCTTTAGTCGAAGAAATCGACCCCAGAACTTAGTCTTTGTAAGCCTAGTACTTATTCTATCGGTCTATCAGTCTCTTTTGCCTAACTGCTAAGTTTCAAGGACATAAACACACCAACATAGGTTGTCAAGTGATGGGGTGGGGGCAAACAAAACTACATACACATAAATATATAGATACATATATATATATATATATATACACACACACATAAACGACAGGCTTCTTTCAGTTTCTGTCTACCAAATCCACTCACAAGGCTTTGATCAGCCCGAGGCTATAGTAGAAGACACTTGTCCAAGGGTCACACAGTGGGACTGAACCCAGAACCATGTGGTTGGGAAGCAAGCTTCTTACCATACAGCCAAACCTGCGCATATATATATATATATATATATATATATATATATATATATATATATATATATATATATTTAACATCATCATCCTTTAATGTCATCATCCTCAGATGAGAAAAATTTCTACCAGGATCAGATGGTGAACACAGAGAAAAAATCTTGGCTTGCCATGTCCCCAAAACATGTACTGAGAGTGATAAAAATCAAGCATCCAGTCAACTTCATGGTATTTGGAGTGGTTACTAGTGATGTCAATATTATGCCTCCATTCATCTTCCCACACAACCTCAGACTCAACACAGAGGTCTCCATCAAGCACCTGGAGGCAGTAGTGTTGCCCTGGGTCAAGAGGGTGGCTGCTGGAAGACCCTATGTCTGGCAACAGAACTCTGCCCCATGCTACACAAGCAGGAGAGCCCAGTCATGGCTGTCAGACAAGTTCTGCAACCACATCAACCCTAAAAACCTGGCCACCTAACTCCCCAAACTGCATAGAAAGTGAAAGAGACGGTGAGTGGTGACAGCGTTCATTTTGTGTTTTTAAATGTTTCAGAGAGGAAGTAAGAGAGAAATAAAAAGAGTGAGAGAGAGAATGAAAGAGACAGCGAGTGGTGACAGCGTTCATTTTGTGTTTTTAAATGTTTATCATATCACAAGAGAAGTAGATACATAGATACAAATACACATTGTTAAATCAAAAGCAGGAGAGAAGTGGGACACAAAAGAAGTGAAAGAGAAAGAGAGAAAGTGAGAGAGACAGTAGATACTTAAATTCCCAAAAAGTTCATACATAGATACATACACACAGCAAATATTGGATGTCAATTTCACTTTTCATTACCACACGAGGATAAAATTAACTCACAAATGTCCGAGTACTCCACAGACATTTATAACATTAACGTAGTTCTCAGGGAGATTCAGCCTCATACAGAATATGACAAGGCTGTCCTCTTTGAATTACAGCTACAACTCAAGACACACACACACACACACATATATATATATATATGAATGTATTTGTGTATGTGTATAGTTTAGCTTAGTCAGAAAATGTTTGCAATAAGTGTCGCTTGGTGGAAATAAACGCAATTACCAAACTTTCATTCATAAATCCATATATTATTTCGTTCTTTGCATTTCAGTTTGTACATTAAGGTTCTTTGAATATGTACGATGTATTTTAAAGTTAAATAGTAATTCCATTTACGTTTGTGTAACTGAGATATTTTGGTTGGATTATATAGTCATTGGTTT
Organism: Octopus bimaculoides; assembly: GCF_001194135.2. Lineage (NCBI taxonomy): Eukaryota > Metazoa > Mollusca > Cephalopoda > Octopoda > Octopodidae > Octopus > Octopus bimaculoides. Next base: position 59,192,965 of record NC_068987.1, on the reverse strand, counting down.
TACATTACTTTCTATATTCTGTAACCCTCACAATATACTTTTCTAGGCCTGAATTTTTTGTGGGGAGAGGAGCCAGTTGATTAGATCGACCCCAGTACACAAATGATACTTAATTTATCAATCCCGAAAAGATGAAAGGAAAAGTCGATCTTGGCAGAATTTGAACTCAGAACGTAAAGACAGATGGTCATAATATACAAATATTTCTCATGGCACCAGTACACAGTTTACAGATGCTTACATTTTTTGCTTCCTGTGAATTTTTCATGGGTCCAGCTAGTTTGTATTATTATATAATTGAACGCCACACACACATTTCCAACTACGTTTATCTTAACCTTCTTGATGCGACTCTCCTCTATACTATTTTCTTCCCTCATCCTTCTTTACTTCTCTTTTTCTCCCCTTCACCATTTTCTATCTGTCCCTCTCTCTCTCTCCCTCTTTCTCTTTTTCTCTCTCTTGTTACTCACACGTGACCATCGTCCATCTGTGTTTTCCTCACATGACAATCTTTCTTTCCTGCACGACGTACAAAGGACTGGACGTTTTCTTTCTCCCTCTTCTATCTTTCCAATTTTCAAAGAAAATACTTCTCTAAGAGTTCACTATTTTCCTCTCATTCTGGTCTAACAACCCTCCATATTTGTTTTCATTCTGTTTCCTTGTATGTCTCCACTGTCCTGTTTTTGTTCCCAACTTTGACCCTCCATAAATCCAAAATTCTATTTTGGAATTTATGGGAGCAACTGTCGTTCTCGGTGTTACTTGTCCTGCATTCCATTTTCCTCTCTTGTTTGCATATTTAACTTGCTTGTTTTCATATTTTATGTTGTTTACCCATTTGTTGACGTCTTGTACCCATATATGCATATCGTCGTCGTCATCGTCATCATTTAACGTCCGCTTTCCATGCTAGCATGGGTTGGACGATTTGACTGAGGACTGGTGAAACCAGATGGCTACACCAGGCTCCAATCTGATTTGGCAGAGTTTCTACAGCTGGATGCCCTTCCTAACGCCAACCACTCAGAGAGTGTAGTGGGTGCTTTTATGTGCCACCGGCACGAGGGCCAGTCAGGCGGTACTGGCAATGGCCATGCTCAAAATGGTGTATTTTATGTGCCACTTGCACAGGAGCCAGTCCAGCGGCACTGGCAATGATCTTGCTCGAATATGTATGTATATGTGTG
>NC_068987.1:59188040-59189060 GCF_001194135.2 Octopus bimaculoides | reverse complement strand
TTCCTAAGGCTTAAAATCAAGCTTAAGCTATTAGTTGTAAAGGAAGTGAAAGAGATCAACATAAGGCTGAATCTTCAAACGTTTGAACCATCAGAAGCTTAGATCAATCTACAGGGATTGGTAAATAACATTGCAATATACAAAAAAAAAGGGGGTTAAAATTAAGACTCATTTAGCTTTTGTCTATCTTACGTCTGTCTGTTTCTTGTATTCAATACAACACCACTTGAGGAGACATAACTAGTGTTATATCAAAATGGCAACTACTTAACCACAGAAAACACATTTACAATGCAATGATTAGGACCAGTAAAATAATTGTTTCTAATATGGACACAAGGCTAACAATTTTGGAGGAAGGGGCTTAGACAGTTACGGTACACCCCCAACCCACCTGTACATGACTGGTATTTTATTAGACCCAGAAGGATGAAAGGCAAACTTGAGCTTAGCCATATTTGAACCCAAAACGTAAAAAGCCAGAAGACTACCACTCTAACAATTCTGCCAGCTCACCCCACTTGAAACTTATAAAATAATAAAACTATGCATATTTCCTTTATATCATGGATCAGAAGTTGATTCTTTCTATTTATCTTCTTCAATGCATAGACTTAAAATCATAGCTTTGAATAATTCATAGTTTACACAAACATTTGCTGAGTACTCTTGAAGAAAAATACATCACTAAATCTAATTATGAAGTACCTCATAAAGTACATATTTGATACTGAATATGTGTGTGTGTGTGTGTGTGTGTGTGTGTGTGTGCGTGCGTGTGTGTGTGTGTGTGTGTTGCACACACATATATGGCTGTGTGGGTGATAAGTGAACTTGTAAACTACATGGTTCCTGGTTCAGTCCAACTGCATGGCAACTCAGGCAAATATTTTCTACTATTGTCAACTGAAAGCCTTGTGAGAGGATATGACAGATTGAAACTGAAAGAAGCCCATTGTATACATGCATCATCATCATCATCATCATTTAACGTCCACTTTCCATGCTAGCATGGGTTGG
>NC_068987.1:59178514-59187984 GCF_001194135.2 Octopus bimaculoides | reverse complement strand
TGAAACCAGATGGCTACACCAGGCTCCAATCTGATTTGGCAGAGTTTCTACAGCTGGATGCACTTCCTAATGCCAGCCACTCCGAGAGTATAGTGGGTGCTTTTACGTGCCACCGGCACGAAGGCCAGTCAGGCGGTACTGGCAACGGCCACGCTCAAAATGGTGTATTTTATGTGCCACCTGCACAGGAGCCAGTTCGGCGGCACTGGCAATGATCTCGCTCAAATGTCTTTACAAGTGCCATCTGGCACAAGTGCCAGGAAGGCAATGCTGGGCACAGGTGCCACACATGCAGTGTGTGAAAATTTTCACTGACTTTCGTTGTTGTTTTCAGCTACCCTGTGAGTAATAAACATAGCAGTAATAGAGGGGGTTCTTACCTACAGAAACATTTGTAGCTGAAACCCTTAATCCTTTAAGAAAACGGATTAAGTACCAGCTCATCAGACTGTGCATGTCAGCACAATGACAGCTTTACTGTTTTATAACCAGCTTCTATGCTTAAATAGCCTAAAGCTAGATGACTATCGAACCACTGTTGCAGGAGTAGAACCTGTTTAACCCTTTAGCATTCTGGACTGGCTCTTGTGCGGGTGCTACGTAAAATACACCATTTTGAGCGTGGCCGTTGCCAGTACCGCCTGACTGGCCTTCATGCGGGTGACATGTAAAAGCACCCACTACACTCTCTGAGTGGTTGGCGTTAGGAAGGGCATCCAGCTGTAGAAATTCTGCCAAATCAGATTGGAGCCTGGTGCAGCCATCTGGTTTGCCAATGCTCAGTCAAATCGTCCAACCCATGCTAGCATGGAAAGCAGACGTTAAACGATGATGATGATGATGATGATGATTATTCTGTCAAATGCTTTTTCCTTCACATTGTTTTTCAATTAATCATGCATTATCTCATAACTTTGAAATTTTGATGATGATGTGACATTTTTAGAATGGCATTGAAGAGTAGGTGTGATAGGCTGGATCTGGCTGGTTAACATAAAATATGTAGCATATTTTGGTTGGATATGGCCGGTTTAAATGTTAAAGAGCTGAATAGTTCTTTTTTTTTAAAATTTGGACAGGCAAATAAGAGCAAGGAGAGTCAGGACCTCGCTCAGGAACATGAGATTTAAACCCGATTACATTGCCAGGATCTCAAACTCATAGAAATAATAAAAAACATAATAATATGATAACAAAGAATAAACTAAATTACAAATCAATAATATAATAATAATAATGATAATATTGGTTTCAAATTTTCGCACAAGGCCAGCAATTTCAGGTAAATTGATTGCCTCTGCTCGTACTTATTCTCACAACCCTGAAAGGCTGAAAGGCAAAGTTGACCTTGGCGGAATTTGACCTCAGAACATGGAGACAGACAGATGAAATACTGCTAAGCATTTTGCCCAGCATGCTACCGGCTCTGCCAGCTCGCCTCCTAATAATAATGATAATATTAGTAATATAATAATAATAATGATAATAATAATAATAATAATAATAATAATAATAATAATCCATTACACTAAAGGCACAAGGCCTGAAATTTTGTAGGAGGTGATTAGTTGATTACATTGACCCCAGTGTTTCACAGATACTTAATTTATCAATTCTGAAAGGATGAAAGGTAAAATCAAGCTTGGCAGAATTTTAAGTCAGAATGTAAAGACAGACGAAATACTGCTAAGCATTTTTCCCAGAGTGCTAACAATTCTGCTAACTCATCACCTAATAAAAATGATAACATTAGTAATATAATAATAATAATAATAGCCTTAGAAATGAATAAGGGTCAGAAAGATACAATTTAAATCCTGGTTTAACCCTTTAGCATTCAGATTTTTCTATCAAATATAATACTTATTTATTCACTTTGTTTTGAATAAATTAAACATTATCTTGTAGCTTTGAGATTTTGATGATGTGAACATTTATTTTTTAGAGTGACATAGTAGAGTAGGTGTGAGCGACCAGATCTGGCTAGTTTGAGCATAAAACAAGTAGAGTAGTTTGTCCGGATATGGCCGGTTTGAATGCTAATGGGTTAAAGTTCACAGTGACCCATAATTTCAATATAACAATAGCTGATATAATTGGTGGTTGGTTTTTGGTGGCAGGTTGATTTCTCCAGTCATGTTTTACATTGTGCAGAGGGAAAGGAAGAGAGGGTAAAAGAAAGATAGAGAAAAAGTTAACATGAATGGAGCAGTAAGAGTGCATGTACTGGGCTGGGTGGCAGTTAATGAGTTGAGAAAAGGAATACTCAACAGAGAGAGGGGGGGGGAGAAAGAGAAAGAATCACAGAGGAGGAGAAATGAGAAATTCGTTTCTTCTAATTATACTTTAAGATAATAAATATTTTTCACTTGAAAGTTAGGATTCATTTCATCATTTTGTATAATCACCAAGAAATTTGATAAAGAATAAATAATTATAATTGTTGAATATATTCTGTCTTTCCTGATATTACCCACCGTAGTAAAAGTATATTTGCAACATTACCCATCATATGATGGCTAACATTTGCATATGTGTATGTGTGTGTGTGTGTGTGTGTGTGTAATCATCATCATCATTTTATGTCCCTGTTTCCATACTAGCATGGGTTGGTTGGTTCAACATGATGAGCTAACAAGCCAGATGGTTGTGCCAGGCTCCAATGTCTGCTTCAGTATGATTTCTACAGCTAGATACCCTCCCTAACGCTAACCATTTCACAGAGTGTGTGATATAGTAGAAGATATTTGCTTCAGGTTACACGTAACTGAGCTGAATCTGGAACCATGTGGTTGAGAAACTCACCAACACAGCCATGTGTGTATGTGTGTGTACATACATATGTATATATGTATGTATATATTATCATCATTTAACTTCCAGTCTCCATGCTAGCATGAGTTGAATGGTTTGACAAAGAGCTGGTTGTCTGAACTCCAACTGTCTGTTGTGGCATGGTTTCTATGGCTGCATGCCCTTCCTAACACCAACCACTTAACAGAGTGTACTGGGTGCTTTTATGCAATACCAGCACATGTGCTTTTTAAGTGGCACTGGTACCTATATATATATATATACACACACACACATAATGGATAATAAATATATATATTAATATATATTATCCATGATGTACTATAATATTTCCAGTTTTATCAACAAACATTACATGAGAGACAATGGCTTTGAGATTTAAATGAAAGATGACTGACTTCAATTACTATTAGTTCAAGCCTTGTTGCAGCCATCATGTGTAGGAAGGAGGAGTTGCTTATTAATATACTTGCCAAATATTTGCCTAACTAACAATACAATCCACCATTACACGCTCATGGTGTAATGGTTACCAGTAGGAAAAAGTATTAAACCATAAGAGATAATTAACCTAAAATACAAATATTTTCAATTAGGCAATTTTATGAGAGAGAGAGCGAGGGAAAGAGTTTTATAACTACCGCGAAGGCTTGAAAGAAATGAAGCTAGCATACTATGCTGGATGGGTAATGTTGGGTGTGCATGAGCGACAAAGTGTAAATGATTTAAGAGGATAACTGGGTATAAGAGGCATCAGATGTTGTGTGCAAGAGAGAAGACTATACTGGTTTGGTTATGTGATGTGTATGGATGAGGACAGCTGCATAAAGAAGTGTCAAGCTCTAATTGTGGAGGGAACATGTGGAAGGGGTAGACCCAGGAAAACATGGGAGGAAGTGGTAAGAAAGGATCTTTGGATGTTGGACCTCACTGAGGAAATGACAAGGAACCAAATGTGGCAATTTGCTGTACTTGAGAAGATGTGTAATGCTAAGTAAAACCACTGTCTTCCACACATACAGGGTTGTCCTTTCAGGAGCTGGTGCCACATAAAAAGCAGCTGTGCTGGTGGCACGTAAAAAGCACCTAGCACGCTCTGTTAAGTGGTTGGCATTAGGAAGGGCATCCAGCCATGGAAGCCATGCCACAATAGACAGTTGGAGTTTGGACAGCTCCCAGCTGGCCAGCTCCATGTCAAACCATCCAACCCATACAAATATGGAAAGCGGATGTTAAATGATGATATTGATGATGAGACTATAGTATTCTTAACAAAGGCTCTATTCTACTATCTGTTGTTGGCTTCATCTCATATCCAAGAATTTAGTTTCTTCTTTGCTGAATGCTTCCCTCATCGTGATGGCGTTGATGACTGAGTAGATCAATTCTTGCATAGAAAAGTCAGTGGTACTGATTGCATCGTAATGATGGTGGAGGATAAGGTTGATCTCGTCAAGCTGTTCTCTCCTGTCTTTTGATTTCTTCTTTTTCTCTTTTAGAGGCTTCGAAGTTTTTGGTTCCGCTGGTGATGGAACACTGCGACTTAGTACAGTCTCAAGCTTGTGTTTCAAATGACTTCACATATAAGTATAAATAAAGAATTGATATATAAATGAAATGTGCTTAAGGTAAACAAGGAGTATGGATTAAACAGGCTTTACAACAAGTTACAACAGGCCTGTTGTAACTATTTTGATTCATTTTTGTGCTATTTGCATAATGATTGATTGAATATGGAAAAACATGAAGATGAAGGTCAAAAGAGTTAGATAAAGCATGACTGAGAAATAAAGGGTGCATGATGATAAAACAGAGGTGCCAGGAATTAACAGAAGAATAAGGAGGGATTATAAGAGAGACACAAAAAAGAGAGAGAAAAGAGAGGGAGACAGAACAGCAATAAAAAGATAAGAGAGTGACTACAAGAGGAAATAAAGTTTTATACAAACCATTCTCGCCAACAAGAAGAGCTAAATGAGCATGACCTCGTGGTATTACTGGTATGGACCTGCAAGATAATCAAATGCAGGTATATAAGAGTGAGGAACAGTAAACAAAATATATAAATATGAGAACAGTAAGCAAAATATATAAATATGGGAACAGTAAACAAAATAGTTTCCACTGATATATATTTCTGAGACTGAAGAGAGTATATAGATCAGGGGTGAGGAACCATTTTAGTGCAGCGGGTTAAAATTTCCAAAGAAAAAGATGCGCGGGTGGATCACAAGTTCTAACTCTGTGTGAATTTTTGTAAATCTTGCATATAACTATGTATAATTTGATATACATTAATAAAGATAAGTTTAACACATTAAATTAAGACTGTAATATCTTCATTAATACCGCTACTGAATTTAGGACGTTTATATTACTTATGAGGCATTCTTTATTTTTCAGCTAGAGTGTAGTTGGATCTCAAGGGGGTAGTACAAACCTGTGGAGGCGCAATGACCCAGTGGTTAGGGCAGCGGACTCACGGTCATAGGATCGCGGTTTCGATTCCCAGACTAGGCGTTGTGAGTGTTTATTGAGCGAAAAACACCTAAAGCTCCACGAAGCTCCGGCAGGGGATGGTGGCGAACCCTGCTGTACTCTTTCACCACAACTTTCTCTCACTCTTACTTGCTGTTTCTGTTGTGCCTGTAATTCAAAGGGTCAGCCTTGTCACACTGTGTCATGCTGAATATCCCCGAGAACTACGTTAAGGGTACACGTGTCTGTGGAGTGTTCAGCCACTTGCACGTTAATTTCACGAGCAGGCTGTTCCGTTGATCGGATCAACTGGAACCCTCGACGTCGTAAGCGATGGAGTGCCAACAACAACAAGTACAAACCTAGTGAAAACAAAATTTCCATACAAATGGTAATTACTGGACAATTTTCTGTTCGACTCTTGCCGTTATAAGTCGTAGTAGAACAGCAACCTATTTCGCAAACAGGCATACGAATATTGTATAAATTTTATAACTGCAAAATTTACTATATTTTGTACACACAAATATACCAGCCTGTGGGCGCAATAAAGTGGGCTCGCAGGCACAATAAAATGGGCTCGCAGATGCAATTGCACCTGCAGGCAGGGGTTTCTCCACCCCTGATTTACATTAGCTAAACAAAAGAAGTATATTAGTAGAAAATAGACTTAGATAGGAACATAAGTGAGACAGTAAATAATAACTTGAACAGCAACAGTGACAGAAACAGAGGCAGGTGTAGGCATAATAGCTGAATCTTAATTTCTAAATTTTGAGAGAGAGAGAGCGGGGGGTAACTGCCAATGAAGACAAGCTATTATTAGCTATCTTTTGTCAAGTTTCTTCCAATAAAAATTAACTTATTTATCTTTTATAATTATGCATGCAAATTTCATTTGGTTCTCATAACAAAACACCAAATTTAGATTAATTTGCAATAAGAGTGGTTCAGTATTTTGTTAATTAATTAAAAGCAGGGGAAAATAGGAGTAGTTCTAGAGTGACTTTGAGAAGAATGAAGTACGGTGATGTGAAATCACATTGAGTGTGGCCCTGTAAGTTCATATTTTTGAAGTTCAATGCATTTAGGAGAGAGAGAGGGAGGGAGGAATGAAGGTGTCACTTATATTTTACTAGTTATCATTATTCTAACATCCTACTGCTTTGCAAATATTCAGTATTGCTTGATATGTTAGATACTCAAATGCCATAAGTGATGTATGCCAGCTCACTGCCTTTAATGCCATGAGTAATATCAGAATGTATTTCACAATGGAGCAGCTCAGAAGATGAATAAGATATTAAAGAATTCCAGCGGTTCATGAGCCATGACCTCCTGCCAGGCCTTATCTCTGCCAAAATGAGATACTTGCATCAGTATCAGTGAGTTTACTGGTAATAGCAGAAGCAATGAGAGAGGTACTGTTCTACTATTCTACATCTTCTTCAATCATTATATCTTAATTACAAAGTGGTGATTATTCAGAGCAGAACCTGGCTCAGTAGTTAGAGTGTCAGGCTCACAATCATGAGGTAGTGAGTTCAATTCTCAGACCAGGCTCCGTGTTGTATTTTCGAACAAGACACTTTAGATCATGTAGCTCCAGTTCATTCAGCTACAGAAATGAGTTGTGATGTTACTGGTGCCAAGCTGTGTCGGCCTTTGCTTTTACCTTGGATGACATCAGTGGCATGGAGAGGGGAGGCTGGTATGAATGGGCAACTGCTGGTCTTCCATAAACAATCTTGCCCAGACTTGTGCCTCAGAGGGGAACTTTCTAGGTGTATCTCATGCTCATTCATGACCAAAGTGGGTCTTTACCCTTGATGGAGCATCAAATAATGTTAGGATGAAAATGAGGGCCACAAAACTATTTTTTATTTTTTAGTATGCCACTGTGTTAACCACTGGCTTGAAATTAATGCAGTGATACTGTAAACAGAGTTGTAGGTTCAAATTATCTTCAGATATTTTCTGATAAATTAGGTGCCTTATAAGTCTCTAAAGAATCAAAATGAGTTAATAGCAGGGGCAGCAGTTCTTCATAATCAACTGATGGACATTGAGCATATTTCCAATGTGATTTAGGCTGCTTCATCTTGCCAAACTGTAAAAGCAATCTTTTAAAAGTTACTTGGAAACATTTTGGTTAAGTGATCTGTCATGCTTCAAGACTCAATGCAGAAAGAGTAAAGTATAAAGGGCAGAGAAACATCTTAAGAGTCATTTATCATCATCATCATTGTTTAACATCCACTTTCCATGCTGGCATGAGTTATTTGGTTTGACTGGAACTGGCCAGGCATGAACCTGTACCATACTTTTGTGTCTGTTTTGGCATGGTTGTTATGGCTGGATGCCCTTACAAACACCAACCACCCAGCAAAGTGGACTGTTGACAGAATGCTTTCTGCATGGCACAAGCACAGGAGAGGTTGATATTGGCAAGGTTTTTATAGTTGGATGCCCTTCCAAATGCCAACCTCTTTACAGTATAATTTGCTCTTATTGAAGCACAGTTTAGGAAAGTTAATCTGAACTCGCACTTAAATTGAATTTGTACACCTAGTAAAGCATACAGAAGAAATTAAATGAACTATTATGGTTCTTGATTGTTAAATAGTGTCACCAAAAACATATAATGCTCAAGTGCAGAAAGGTAACAAGCCAGACATCTTACAGTGTGAATTTGAGGAATGGTAAAGTACCTGCTACAATGTAAGCAAAGTTTTTGAAGATCTTGATAAAAATTAAGAAATCCAAGTTCTCTGAATTTATGACAACTTTTAACACCATCATCCTCACTATTTAATGTGTGTTTCATGCTGACATGGACTGGACAGTTTCACAGGAACTGGTGAGCCAGAAAACTGCACTGAGCTTCTACTGTCTGATTTGGCATGGTTTCTACAGTTGGATGCCCTTTCTAATGCTGAACACTTTACACAGTGTACTGGGTGCTTTTTCATGTAGCACCAGCGAAGTCACCAAGTAACTTGCAAGTTGAGACCCCTTAATTGAGAAGGCGAGTAGTATTAAGGAAGGTAGTTTTGTGTCAGGTGATGAGAAGTTAAGGTATGCTAGAGGGACAAAAACAAATGTTTTGCTGTAGAAGTGATACATGGCAACCCCATTTGGAAGGGAGAGAAGATGCATTAGAAGATATGTTGGGGTTGTATCCTCAAGTTACATGGAGGTGAATATAAGCAGATAATTCAACAATAAATGTAAAAAGTGAACTAGGCAAAATATTTAGGTATTAGCAATATCCCCATCACCCCTCAAAAACAGTTAACTTTCTATCTTTGAGAATAATGATTTAAACAAATGGCAGAACAGTTTGGGAACATGGTGGGTTATACATCAGGGTGTACAGGGAAATTAAGAAATATAAAGGTAACGCAATTTTTAGCTGTTACTAACAGTTGTAAGTACAGTGTCTACAGTAGAATAAGGTTTTCTCTATCAAAATGAGACCCTGGAAAATATGTGAGGACATGACTTTTTAAAAGCAGAAGATATACTGAATAAATGACAAACAGGTTTGATTCCCAGACCATGTGTTGCGTTGTGTTGAGCTCTTGAGCAAAGCACTTCATTTCATGTTGCTCTGCAATCATTTCGACATCTGACATGTGGCACCCGTTGCACCTGTACAGGTAATATCAATCTGATGAAGGGAGTGAGCTTATGTCTACATAAACATTTGATGACTATAAACGAATCAACTGTGTGCTTGTTCGGTAAGAAGTTGTCAAAACCTTTCTGGCGTTTAATGACAGGAGAGTCCATCATATATATATATAGCGAAATCGGGATGGCACCTGTGCCCAGCATCGCCTTTCTGGCACTTGTGCACGTGGCATGTGTAATGGACTTTCGAGCAAGATCATTGCCAGTGCCCCTGGACTGGCTCTTGTGCTGGTGGCACATAAAATACACCATTTGAACGTGATCGTTGCCAGTACCGCCTGACTGGCCTCATGCAGGTGGCACATAAAAGCACCCACTACACTCTCAGAGTGGTTGGCGTTAGGAAGGGCATCCAACTGTAGAAACTCTGCCAAATCAGATTGGAGCCTGGTGTAGCCATCCGGTTTCACCAGACCTCAGTCAAATCGTCCAACCCATGCTAGCATGGAAAACGGACGTTAAACGATGATGATGATATATAT
>NC_068987.1:59175927-59178161 GCF_001194135.2 Octopus bimaculoides | reverse complement strand
TATATATATATATATATATATATATATATATATATATTGCTGATAATACTGAGGAAGTGAGTTGACTACATTACATAATAGAGCCAACAAGCTAACAGAATAATTAATAATGACAATTGACTTGTAGAAACACATGTTAAGTTATAAGTTATACAAAGCCTAAAATACCAATTATGTATTTTGTGAGTACACATACACCTGTGTGTATGTATACATGTGACATGTGTCTATGTATCTAATGTAGATTATATATCACCAATATAACTCCTACAGGCCATCCCCATGTAAACCCCAAGCATAAATCTTAGATTGTGAACTTAGTTCCCAAACTTACATCCATCAATGGATACAGAGAAGCAAATTATGAAAATGAGAGATGGGGGAGGTTTATTACTTGCAAGTAAAATCATAAAAGGTTCATTACTTGACAGAGAAAGGGGGATACTAGGAGAGTAAAAAAGAGGAAGAAAGGGGTGTTGAGAGAGAGAATAAGAAGAGAGTAGAGAGAGTGAAAGAATAGAGACAAAGACAAGAGTACAGGGAGAAAGAGAGTAGAGAGATAAAATGCAGAGACAAAGTAGAAAGCAAGAGAGTGAAAACTATAGAAAAAGAAAGAAAAGGGGGGAAAATAGAGAGTGAAGGTATAGAGGGGGAGAGTAGAGAGAGAGAGAGAGAGAGGGATTGAACAGAATTTTGATTCTACCAAAGACACACAACACTGAACAAGTAGACTGATTATCCAATTACTTCGAAATGTATAATACAAACAACAGACGTAATGTAGTTCAGAGCCAACAGATGGCATTGAAATTAACATCTGAATGGCAACACTGCTGTGAACAAAATTATCGTAAAATTGTTCCACAATTCCATTCAGTGGACAAAACATGAACACAAAAGATTGTTGTACAACAGGTATCGCACACACACAAGCAACTTCACATAGACAGATACAAGTAATATTATTGAAGTAACAAGTTGTACAATGTTCAGGTCGCCAAAACTCTTAATTAACAGTTTTCTATTTTTCATTTAGGCTGGGCAAAGTTCAGAGAGTTTCTGCCTCTGTTAGTAACAAAGAGCCCCTCCTTCAGAATGAAATGTAGACTGTTTGCTACCTGTGTGCGAACAGCCATGCTCCATGGCAGAGAAACATGGCCTGTGACTGCAGAGGACATGCAAAAGCTTCAAAGAAATGAAACTAGTATGCTTTGTTGGATGTGCAATGTCAGTGTGCAGGAGTGACAGAGCATAAGTGTCTTGAGAGAAAAACTGGGCATAAGAGGCATCAAATGTAGTGTGCAAGAGAGACGAATGCACTGGTATAGTCATGTGAAGCAAATAGATGAGGACAGCTGTGTAAAGAAGTGCCGATCTCTAACTGTGGAAGAGGTAGACTCAGAAAAACATGGGACAAGGTGGTGAAGCATGATCTTCAAATGGACCTCACGGAGGTGATGACTAGTGACAGAGACCTTTGGTGATATGCTGTGCTTGAGAAGACCCATCAAGCCAAGTAAAATTGAAGTCATGGCCTTTGCTGGTGTCATGTAAATAGCACCCATGAAATTGTAATTGTGGCCATTGCTGGTACCATGATCTTCAAATGTTGAGTCTCATGGAGGTGATGAGGTGATGGCAAGTGACCAAGACCTTGGCGATATGCTGTAGTTAAGAAGACTTGTCAAGCAAAGTGAAATCATAGTTGTGACCATTGTCAATGTCATGTAAATGGTACTTGTGAAATCGTAGATGTGGCTGTTGCCAGTATAATGTAAATGGTACCTGTGCCAGTGGCATATAAAAAGCACCCACTACACTCTCGGAGTGGTTGGCATTAGGAAGGACATTCAGCCGTAGAAACCATGTCAAATCAGATTGGAACCTGGTGCACCTCTCCAGCTTACCAGTTTCGTTCAAACCATCTAACCAATGTCAGCATGAAAAGTGGACGTTAAATATATCACAAACTGTTACTCAGAGTTTCACATAACTGACCATCAGGTCAACTTTTAGAACAATACAATGTTTTATAAACAGTTGTCAACTTTCAAAAATTCCTTTCTGTCTGAATTAGTTTGTGGAAGTTTTCAACTTCAATAAGGCATTGTACTTTACTCTACCTTTGGTATTTGAGTTCTATTTTCTCCACTTCACTTCGCACTTATGCACTCAAGTGTGTATATGTGTGTGTGTATATATATATATATATATATATATATATATATATATAT
>NC_068987.1:59163821-59175272 GCF_001194135.2 Octopus bimaculoides | reverse complement strand
TTATATATATTTGCCAAGAATTATCTTTTGCATCGAAGGTCGGTGATTGTCGTACGCTGAAGAAGGGAAATAACCCTGAAACTTGAGTACGTACGTATCGTAGATCAAGATGGGAAAGATAACTTCCCTTGGCAAATACAGATGGGACACAGATGTGTGTCGATAGCCAGCTGGAGGAGATGTCCTCCTGGGGCTAAAAGCAACAGTAACATCCACCACTCGGGGTCAGCCACATTTAAGTGGCAAATATACTTCACTTTATTGTGCAGTTACTGTTAATACCTCGTTCAGAAATTTAACATTGCTTGTTTTCACTTTTTCGATATCAGTGAATAATTTCACTGGAAAAAGTTATATATATTTGCCAAGAATTATCTTTTGAATCGAAGGTCGGCGATTGTCGTACGCTGAAGAAGGGAAATAACCCTGAAACTCGAGTACGTACGTATCGTAGATCAAGATGGGAAAGATAACTTCCCTTGGCATATACAGACAGGACACAAATGTGTGTCGATAGCCAGCTGGAGGAGATGTCCTCCTGGGGCTAAAAGCAACAGTAACATCCACCCCCCGGGGTCAGCCACATTTAAGTGGCAAATATACTTCACTTTATATATATATATATTTATATATATATACTTTTAGTGTTAACATTCCAAAGGAAGAGTACTCCCTACCAGATTAGAGGTTAATATATTGATACTTTGTAAGGCAGTGAGCTGGCAGAAATGTTAGCAAGCCAGGCAAAATGCTTTATGTTCCGAGTTCAAATTCCGCCGAGGTTGACTTTGTCTTTCATCCTTTCAGGCGTCGATAAATTAAGTACCAGTTGTGTACTAGGGTTGATCTAATTGACTGGCCCCCTCCCCCAAAATTTCAGGCCTTGTGCCCAGAGTAGAAAAGAATGTTTAGCTTGGTCAAGTCAGTCTCTTACTACAATTGAGTTTTGTCTGTGCATTCTCGAGGTCATCAGGCAAGTTATGAGATATATATATATATATATATATATATATAATAAATGCCAAAACAAATTTCTGTGTGTCAGTGTGTCACACTTTGACCCCCTCTACTATTCCTCCTGCTGGGGTGAATGTAATAGTAGGCGTAGAGACAGTGAGGGCAGTAGTAGGTTGACAGTTGTGATGGTAATAGGATGATAGTAATAGTGTGAGCTGTAGTTGTGATAGAGGCGGGGGCAACGGTGATGATGGTGCTGGTGGTCAGGGATGACGGTGATAGTAAGTGATGTGATTAAAAACAATGGTGATGGTGGAGGAGGGGAAGGCAGCAAAGTCAAAGGTATTGATGGTGGTGGTGTCAGTAGTCTGAATGGTGTGTGTATGGCAGTTGTGGTGGTGATGATGGTGACACTAGTGGTGATGGCTGAAAACAATCAACAGAAAGAGAGAGAGAAAGAAAGAGGTTAGACATAAAAAAGAATTGTACTGATCTCTGAATGGGAAGACAAAAAATGTTTATCATGCAGCTTTGCAATAATTTCCAAGTCGACAAATTATATTGTTGTTTTGATGAAAATTGTTCATTGCTTGAAAAATATTGGTCAAGTTTAATAAAATATACATACATACATACATACATACATATGCACACACATGTTTGTGTGTATATGAATATATGTATGTATGTGTATGTGTATCATGATTTTGATTATCAAGTTATATCTGCTCTGAATGTGGAGGCGCAATGGCCCAGTGGTTAGGGCAGCGGACTTGCGGTCATAGGATCGCGGTTTCAATTCCCAGACTGGGCGTTGTTAATGTTTATTCAGCGAAAACACCTAAAGCTCCACGAGGCTCTGGCAGAGGATGGTGGCAAACCCTGCTGTACTCTTCCACCACAACTTTCTCTCACTCTTACTTCCTGTTTCTGTTGTGCCTGTAATTCAAAGGGTCAGCCTTGTCACACTGTGTCACGCTGAATATCCCCGAGAACTACGTTAAGGGTACACGTGTCTGTGGAGTGCTCAGCCACTTGCACGTTAATTTCACGAGCAGGCTGTTCCATTGATCAGATCAACTGGAACCCTCGATGTCATAAGCGACGGAGTGCCAACAACAACAACAACAACGACAACATCTGCTCTGAATACATTTGTAAGCTGTTGTGCTGTAAGAAGAGGATTGTCACATTTCAAAACCAGCTTCTTTGTTTGAGACTGACAAAGATCTTTTAACTGGGGGGTTTAGAAAGTACTGAATACATACAAGGACAAAAAAATAAAAGTACTTTTTGTGTTGGACAAAGTTTAGTATATATGCATGTAGAAATAGTGAAAAATAATTGCATGAGGTCAAAGTACACAAATGAGAATAGTAAATAGTTGTGGAGAATAGTGAAAATTTTATATTGACAAGTAGGTGCACAAGTGACAATATTGAATCACTGTACATAGGTGAGAAGGTTTAGTTTGAGTACTTGAATGAGAATAATGAAAATAGTCTTTTGGGTGTCTACAAAAAAGGTTGATTGAGAGTGCTAAAGTTCAGCATGTGCAGGAGAGATAGTGATTGTCATAGTTTTACCTATGTATAATGCATTAGAAAGTTTGCAAGTAATGTGGTATATGAGGTAGACAGAAGTGCAACTAAACTTTTGAGTAATTATATAGAAGTGTAGCTTAGCTTTCATATTGACATTAGACCATGCATTTATGAGGTGCATCATCATCATCATCATTATTGTTTAACGTCCTCTTTCCATGCTAGCATGGGTTGGACGGTTTGACAGGAGCTGGCGAGGCAGGAGCCTGCACCATGCTTCTGTGTCTATTTTGGCATGGTTTTTATGGCTGGACGCTCGTCCTAAACACGAACCACTCCGTAGAGTGGGCTGAATGCTTTTTACATGGCACTCGCACAAGAGAGGTAAGTTTTGGCATGGTTTTTACAGCTGGATGCCATTCCAAATGCAAACCACTTTACAGTGTGGAGTGGGTACTTTTCAAGTGGCACCATCTGTTATTTCCCACCTTGTGGCTGCAGTTATATTGTTCACTTTTAACTCCCAGATATATTTAGACAAGAATGCTGCAGTTCTTCCGTATATACCATATTTTAACATGTATAAGGAACCCTCGTATATAAGGAACCCCCTAATTTTGGAGGCTTAAAATTTGGAAAAAAAGGTTTTGTAAGGGCTTATAATACTATCCATAAAAAAACTCCCATATTTTTTTAACCTAATTTTTGACAAAAAAGGGTTCCTTATACATGTTAAAATATGGTAGTTTGGATGTGTGCAGCATGTGTACACATTCTGTTGATAGTGTCAACATAGTTCTTTCTACAACCTGTCCTTTTTATACTTTTACTTTGTAGATTATGTAATTGACTAAATTATAAATAAATATATAAATATATATATATATATGATATTTGCATAGATATGCATACACATACATATAGTCATAGTTTGAAATGAAAGGACAAGAGCATTTGAAGTCATCATACCCAAATTTCCATTACTTATTTCTTCTGGAAAAATCAAGATCACAACAGTCCTAGCCACCACTTCCTTGTCTCCACTTGCAACTCTCCCATAAGCACTTTCTTTGTTACCTCAAACAAACTGTTGTCACCTCATGTTTCTGCTTACCATTTCCTATTAAAGACACCACTCATGCTCTAAACCTCTTCAATGTCTCATTTCTCTCTGGGCTTTCCAAACTTCTTTTTCCTTTTGACCCCCCACCACCACCACCACAATGATGGTTTCTCAGCTTTAAAATACTTCCTTGACCGCTGCCCCTCCTTACCTCTATCCAGATTGACCAACCTCAACTCTCTAACTGAAATCGTTTTTACATTCAAATGTCTCACCCCCTCCTCTTCTGGTGATTTTACTATCAAAGATCAGAGTAGTAAAGGCAGCTAAGACAAGCTCTAATCACACTTTCTAGACCATTAAAACATACACTTCTCCATAAATTCTGCTTTCTAATCTCAAAGTTCACTGCTTCCATCCAGTCACACTCAGCCTAGTATATTCAAATGCTCAAACTTGATGCCACATTCGTCCCATCACCTCAAACACATTAACTATAAATAGCCCTATATCACAGCAAACTGTCGCTCAAAACCTTAGCTGCAGTCCAACTAACCACAACTACTGCATTACATGCAAACTTTGCACTGCATCGTATGCTGGCAAAACATGGTACTGCTTAAATGATTTTGCACACATCTTCACAGCTTTCCCCACCACAATCAGAGTAGACCCCCAGCCCAGATTTCATTCAACTCATCAGGCTACTCCACTGATCAGCTCTTAGTGACAGAGGTTTCTTAACACCACAGTCCTCCACATGAACACAAACATAAAGTGAAACAAATGATCTTTGCACTTTGCTCTAAATATTCTGCAGGACTTAAGAAATGATTCTTCTTTTCTCCAAAAAATATTTCAATTTTGTTTTTATTAATTAAGCATTAACAACTATGCATTTCCAGTTTCATTCTCACCACTGACTTATTACCTACTTTTCCATTCTCCTTCTCACCTTCCCACCTATATGCAATTTCAGTAAAAGGTAGACTATATGACGCATGTGTGCAAACAGCCACGCTACATGGCAATGAAACATGGGCCATGACTGCTGAGGACATGTGTAAGCTTGCAAGGAATGAAGCCAGTATACTCTACTGGATGTGTAATATCAGTGTGCATACACGACAGAGTGTAAAAGTCATGAGAGAAAAGTTGGACTTAAGAATCATCAGATGTGGTGTGCAAGAGAGACGACTGCGCTGGTATAGTCATGTGTTGCATATGGATGAGGACAGCTGCGTAAAAAAGTGTCACACCCTAGCAGTAGGGGGGTCCTGTGGTAGACCCAGGAAGACCTGGGATGAGGTGGTGAAGCATGACCTTCAAACGTTGGGCCTCACTGAGGCGATGACAAATGACCGAGACCTTTGGAGATATGCTTGAGAAGACCCAGCAAGCCAAGTGAGATCACAACTGTGGCTTATGCCAGTGCAGCCCAACCAGCCATTTAAGAGTACCCTTCAATCATTGGGCAATAAACTGCGCTTGCGAAGACCTGTTGAGGCAAGTGAAATTGTTGTCGTAGCCCATGACAGTACTGCCCGATTGGCACGTAAAAGCACCATTTGAGCGTGGTCGATGCCAGTGCCAGCTGACTGGCTCCCATGTGGATGGCAAGTAAAAAGCACCATTCAAGTGTGGTCGATGCCATGTACCACCTGACTGGCCCTCATGCCAGTGGCACATAAAAAGCATCCACTACACTCTCAGAGTGGTTGGCATTAAGAAGGGCATCCAGCTGTAGAAACTCTGCCAGATCAGATTGGAGCCTGGTGCAGCCTTCTGGCCAGCCAGCCCTCAGTCAAACCGTCCGACCCAAGCCAGCATAGAAAGTGGACATTAAACAATGACGATGATGAGTCAAGAGTCCAGAACCACTGTGAAAGATAGTGCATAGTTTATTATTTCCCATCTTGTGGTTGTGCTTTACCAGACACATTGAGACAGGGACACTTTCTTCACTTTGCATTCCAGAATGTATGCATGTGTTGTTGTGTGCCTGTGAACATTCCTTTGGTAGTGCCAATGTAGATGTTTTACAATCTGTGCTTATTTTGTTGTCATGTAAATAATATTACTATGTATATATTACAAATGAATGAATATATAAATATAAGAGAGAGAAAGACAGAGAATGAGATAATATGAATGAAAAGTAATAAATTAACTTACTTCCCAGCTGTAATATGAAAATTGCCTGCAACCCGGTTGACATGTAGTGAACCATGAATTCGGCAGGCATCAGGTGGTCCATCACGTTTAAGCCCACTGCAATAGCATATACAATATAATGTTTAGATACACGAATACACAAACATATACACATGTATGTGTGTAAGTATAAATATATATATGCATATATGGGTACAGGACATCACCAACTGTGTAAACAACATGAAATACGAAAACAAACAAGTTAAGTATGCAAACAACAAGAGAAAAAAAACGAAAACAGGGCTAGTAAACAGAGAGAATGACCCTTCATCAGTATCGGCTGCCTATCTATTCCTCATTTCAAGTATTCAATACACACACACAAATATATATCATCATATAGTGTCCATTTTTCCATGCTTGCCCGAGTCAGATAGGATTTGTTGAAGCAGATTTTCTACAACTTGATGTACAACTGTCAATGCTCACCTGATTCCAGGCAATGTAATATTTTTCATAGCCAAACATGATTTTCCATAGCAGACTGAAAACACTTGTATAATGATGATGCTTGTTTACAACCATCACATGATGTCAGACAAGGGTACACATATGCACACACATGTATAGCATATATATACACTTACCCATAGTACGACACAGTGGAATTGAATCCAAAACCAAGAAGCTCTGAAGTAAACTTCTTAACCACACTGTCATATATCTATTTTAATGTATGTCATTTCAGATTTTTAGCATAATCTTCCCCAACTTATATTTTCCACAGACCACTTTTCCTGTGTTGCCAGTCATCACTCCCTCTCCCTTGACTCACTTCCTATTGACACTCATACTTCATTCTCAACACTGTTTACCGAAGAAGAGTCTCAAAATGCTTATCTCAGCCATCATTTGGAAGAGTATTTCTATAAATGAAATTCTACTTCCAAAGTAAGGTAATCATCACCTGTCTCAGAACTACAAAGGAATCACAATCTCACCTCTTGTCTCAAAAATCTAGAACTCTATACTTCTTAATAGAATTTCCCTTATAATTCTTAATAGAATTTCCCCAATCACTGAGATGAGCGCCACTGGTTGTCATAAAGAATCCACTTTTCATCGCAAGTCACAATCTGGTCGAGAAACGGGTCATTCTTATTGCGAAAAAGAAGGGAAGATGACACTTCAAAACAACATTTGTTTTTGGTTGTCGTCCAATTCATGCAGCACTCATTTCTCAAGTATTTTTGTTTTTCCAATCTCTTTCAAGTGGTTGGAAATTGTCGTATACATAACGCCTAATTCAGAAGCAAGCTCTCGAACAGTTGTGTGTGGATTGGCTTCGACTAAGGCTCTTAGTTATCGTTGTCAACATCCGATGGCCAACCACTATGCTTACCATCTTCAAGACTCTTGTCACTGCTACAACATTTCTTGAACCACCATTGAACTGGGCGTTCATTAGTGGTTCCTGAGCCAAACACATCATTGATATCGCGAGCTGTTTCAGCAGCTTTTCGGCCTAGCTTGCACTGGAATAAGAAAACTGTGCGAATTTGCTTTTTGTCCATGTTGTATTCAACATTCTGGAAAAAATGGCCTAATTATTCAAAAAGGAAAAGAGTAACACGATTAGATAGAGTGAAAAATGGGCTTTAAAATGATATATAAAGTCAAAGTAATTCAATGAAAATTAATTTGAAAATACATCATTTAAAACCAAAATTTAAAATTCCGCAAGAACTTTCTTGACAACCTAATAATAAAATTATCACGGAAACAACCTAAAAATAAAGATTCATAACAATTTTTTTATCACAGAAACCTGAAAATAAAGATTTATTAGAAATCAACAGGAGAGCCACTGAGTCTGATAGACATGGTTGGACTGCCTTTTATCTGTACTTGATCAAGGTTAATAAACTACATACTGGGAAATAAACTACATACTGATTTATGAATCCAGCACAAGACATTAATTTTATGGAAGGGAGAGGACAGTACATTAAATCAACCACAGTATTTCACTGGTACTTATCTAAATACTTGCTGACAGATGAAATGCAAAGTTGATGCTGATGGAATTTAAAATTATAATGTAAAAGACACACTTAAATACAACAAGACATTTATCTTGAGCAGACCACAACCCTAATAACAACAAAAAGAATATATAAATAATACATACGGATCTGGCATGTTAGCAGCAAGAGATGATATCCCAGATGTGAGCCACAAAACTTCCTGGATAGCATGGTAATCTTCTCTTAAATATTGGTTAAATTCTTGAAGTGTGTTATGGTAGTGTTGTTGCTGTGGAGTGAGATCAAAGTAAGCATCATCTTGCTGTAACTGACCAAAGGCTTGAACATCTTGGCCAGTGATATCTAAACAATCAGCTCCAACAGCTAGAAAATGAAAAGTAAAATATAATAACAATAATAATAATGATAATAATAATAATAATAATAATAATCCTTTTTATTATAGGCACAAGGCTGGAAATTTTGGGGGAGGGGGTTATTTGATTACATCAACCCCAGTGCATAACTGATACGTAATTTATCGACCCTGGAAAGATGAAAGGCAAAGTACACCTCAGCAACATTTGAACTCAGAATGTAGCATTTCGCTTGATATGCTAATGATTATGTCAGCTTGCTGTCTTTAATAATAATAATAATCCTTTCTACTATGGGCACAAGGCCTGAAATTTTGGAGGAGGGGGTAAGTCAATTACATAGACCCCAGTACTCAACTGGTATTTATTTTATCAACCCCAAAAGGATGAAAGGTAAAGTCGACCCCCGGCGGCATTTGAACTGAGAACATAGTAACAGATGAAATGCCACTAAACATTTCACCAAGCATGCTAACAATTCTGCCAGCTTGCTGCCTTAATAATAATAATAATAATAATAATACTAATAATAATAATAATAATGGTTTCAAATTTTGCCACAAGGGCAGACATTTTTGGGGAGGGGATCTGTCGATTACATAAACTCCACGACCCCGAAAAGATGAAAGGCAAAGCTGACCTCAGCAGAAAGAATAATAATAATAATCCTTTCTACTATAGGCACAAGGCCTGAAATTTTGGGGAACGGGGACTAGTTGATTACATCAACCCTAGTATTTCACTGGTACTTAATTTATCGACCCTGAAAGGATGAAAGGCAAAGATGACCTAAATGGAATTTGAACTCAGAATGGAGCGACAGGTAAAATACTACTAAGTATTTCATTTCATCCATCATGCTAACGATTCTGCCAACTTGGAGAGGTATAGAGAAAATAACAAAGTACCAGGACCTAGCCACTGAGTTGCAAAGGCTATGGAAAGTATAGATAAAATGTATCCCTGTGGTTATAGGTGCATTAGGAGCTAATCCTAAAGATTTGAACAGCTGGATAGAGGAAATAGGCATAAAACTTAGTTTAGTGCATCTCCAGAAAACAGTGTTATTAGGGACAGCAAGGTTACTTGTAGCTCAATGGTAGGATTCATGTGACTACATGAAATGATAATAATAGTAAAAATAATAATAATGATGATTGGTTAGCATCTAGCATAAGCAAAATTAGTATAGAAAACAGAAATGAATTGATAAATAATCAATAAAGTTTATTAACTAATGCATCAAACACACTTCACCCCATATTGAGATTAGACAGAAAATTCCAATAAGATGGAAAATGCTATGCAATTTCAGTTCAAAAGCAACAAATGTTGTTTCTTATGTGATAATTAAGTCTGTAAATGAAAGGAGCAGGAGAAGCACTGAGTACATATCGTATAATATTACAAATATTTCAAGGCGAACCAGCATCCTTTCACATCAGGTGCACATAGTTGTTCTGTTGGAAATTATTTGCCATAATGAATTAAGAAAAAAAAAGCAATAAACTAAAGAACATATAATAAAAAATCAATTACATCAACCCAGTACTTAACTAGTACTTATTTCATTAACCCTGAAAGGATGAAAGGCAAAGCTGACATTGGTGGGATTTGAACTCAGAACATAAAGACAGATGAAACATCACTAAGTATTTTGCCTAACATGATGGAGTAAAGTAGAAACGTATGATAAGGGAAACTTATAGATAAATTTTGACAATAAGGATAAACTATATGGTCACCAATATCTGAATGTGAAGTTGAATTAAGATGACTACAAAATGAACTTCTTCACCACACAACAGCGTCCCCTATTAACTATTTATTAAAACAAATGGAACAAGTGAATGATGGATCACAACATTACTATATTTGTGATCATATACTTACTTGGACATTTCATTGCCACTGTAATATCAACATTAATTTGGAGAGTGCTGGAGAGTGAAAATGAAAAAAGAACATAAACAAAATTAGAAAAAAAAATATCAAGTTTAGTTAGTAATGAATAATTGATAGAAAATCGTTGTTCAAATATATAAGAAATAATGGTCAAAACCAAAGCAGAAATGGACCACGAAAATCTTATTGGGAGAAATGAGAATGGTAAGGGTGATGGCTTCCAGAAGATACTTCACAGGTTTGATAATGCTTCTGTGTTACATTAGATGCTGGGTAACATTGTTGTTGGCACTCCGTCACTTACGACGTCGAGGATTCCAGTTGATCCGATCAACGGAACAGCCTGCTCGTGAAATTAACGTGCAAGTGGCTGAGCACTCCACAGACACGTGTACCCTTAACGTAATTCTCGGGGATATTCAGCGTGACACAGTGACAAGGCTGACCCTTTGAATTACAGGCACAACAGAAACAGGAAGTAAGAGTGAGAGAAAGTTGTGGTGGAAGAGTACAGCAGGGTTTGCCACCATCGCCTGCCGGAGCCTCGTGGAGCTTTAGGTGTTTTCGCTCAATAAACACTCACAACGCCCGGTCTGGGAATCGAAACCGCGATCCTATGACAGCGAGTCCGCTGCCCTAACCACTGGGCCATTGCACTTCCACGCTGGGTAACATAGGTAACACAAATATCTTTTCGGGGATTGATTATTTCATCAGTTCATCTTTTAATCAGTCACTTACCTAATGAACAATTCAAGAAGGAATAAAAGTGGCAAGATCGTACAATCTGTTAAGCTAAATTAACCACTGTTTTGTAAAAACACTTAGAGTAAGGTTCCAAGCTAAGTCTATGAGCTTGTTGGGGTTGTTTTATGGTTTTATCAGACAGACAGTCTGTAACTATGATATATTACATTTAACAATAAGGTTGATGTGATTTATATCCCATTTGAACATCGGTAGGTCATGACTAAGCTATTTCACTTTATTTATTCCTTGTCTGTGTAATTTCCAATTGTAAACAATAGCCTGGAGATGATGATATGATGACACAGTATGAAAACAGAAAATTTTAATGGTGATAGAATAATGACCTATCAAGTATCACAGAACATGTTTGTATTGCATTCAATTAGAGCAGTGTTAATTTTCCAACAGACCAAATCTGTGACGCACATTTAATATTTGGTTAAACAATGTCTTGTCACTAGCCCTTATCAGCAACTTGTGGCAGCCCTCATTAACCTGGAGGGACTTGAGCTTCAGCATGATAATTTAGTACAGACAGATTATATGAAGACATGCGTACCTTTCCTTCTTTGGACACTAAACTCTGCTTGCGAAGACCTGTTGAGGAAAGTGAAATCGAAACCGAACTAAATTCGACGACTGGCACCCATGCCAACGTCGTCTCTTTCATT
>NC_068987.1:59153448-59163715 GCF_001194135.2 Octopus bimaculoides | reverse complement strand
CGAAACTCAGCTTGTGAAGACTTATTGGGGCAAGCGAAAGCGAAATCGGGATGGCACCTGTGCCCAGCGTCGCCTTTCTGGCACTTGTGCCCGTGGCATGTGTAATGGACTTTCGAGCGAGATCATTGCCAGTGCCCCTGGACTGGCTCTTGTGCAGGTGGCACATAAAATACACCATTTGAGCGTGGCCATTGCCAGTACCGCCTGACTGGCCTTCGTGCGGGTGGCACGTAAAAGCACCCACAACACTCTCAGAGTGGTTGGCGTTAGGAAGGGCATCCAGCTGTAGAAACTCTGCCAAATCAGATTGGAGCGTGGTGTAGCCATCCGGTTTCACCAGTCCTCAGTCAAATCGTCCAACCCATGCTAGCATGGAAAGCGGACGTTAAACGATGATGATGATGATGATGAATGACCCAGTGATTTGTGAAGGTTAATTGGGTCTTTGTTTCATTAACTTTGAGCAATAGTGTAATACCTAATTTAAGACCCATCAGTGTCACCTTTCCTAAATTCATTATCAGTTCAATAAAGGTTGTTTGAGAATTTTTTTCTATTCATCTATCTGTTACTACAATTCTCAACTTTTTCAACCAACTTGTTTCATCACTTACTCATATTCCAGACTGTCATACAGACATCCCAAACACTTGACCTATTTCTTGTTGCAAAAATCTAACCTCTTCCAACCTATAACTATCTCAGCATCTATCAGATCATCTAACTATTGCCTAATTGTAACTAACCAACACAAAATCACATGCTACATGGCACCCTATGGCACTTCAATTCAGCTGACTGGTCAGAGTTCAGCCTGTTTTATATCAATTTTCGCTGAAAGCAACACTCATACTTCACTCTTGGCACTAAAATAATCTGCTAGAGAAGTGACGTTAAGGCATGTTCCTCCACATCTTACACACTTATAGCTGTGCTGTGGCTTTCATAGCAAAAAACAAGGCCTATAATACCTGAAGAATTCTACCCACTCTCCAAAATTGGTTGGCAATCATCCAGCAGCACAACTCTTATAAGACTATTATTCAGTCAGAAAGGATACCTTCATACAGCTCTCAAGTTTTCCCACCATCCAAAATATAGCAGATCCAACTAGTCCTTAAATCTCCATCAACTTTGCTGTCTCTTTTTACCTCATCTTCTAAATGATGGCTTCACTTTGTGAGAAAGTATCCACCTTTACAGTTCTATTTCACATCTAAATTCATACTATGCGCTCTCAGACAATCTCCTCTAAATTTATCCCCTTTCACTCTAATGGGCTCCCCACCTCACATACATACACATGCCAAGTGCAGAAATAATTCCATTTGCTTGAAACAAACATGACCTTTGCCCCTAGAAATGTCCCTTTTATTAAACTTAAACAATGTGCTCCTGAACTTGTTCCTATATTCACCAGATTCTTTAATCTCCCACTCTCAAGAGGATATACTCTAAGCATTTGGGAAAACACTACAGTGCATCGCATTCCAAAGAAAGGAAACTTCTCTGACCTAGTTAACTACTGTCCCATTTCCCTCACTTCTAACATATCTAAGGTAATGAAAAACCCATTAACAACAATGTTCTTCAGGACCTGGCTCACTCTCTCTGCTCAATGATCACTAGTCCAGCTTCCACGGAGCCAGATCTACTGGAAACTACTCTCTTATGCTACTCACTAGATGGCCTTCATGATGAATGCAACGTTAGTGCTTTAAACATCAATAAAACTTTGAACCACATCTGGCACATGAATTTCTTATCAAATCTTTCTACCTATGGGCTTCAACCATCTCTCACATTTTGCACTGGTAGATTGCTATCAGGCTGCACAATTGTGACGTGTTGATAGAGCTTTTTCTGCTCAACTCTCCATCAACTGTGGTGTACCACAGGATTCAGTTTTGTCTTCCACTCTCTTCCTTCTATTCATCAATGGCCTATTTGCTGCTATATCCAATAATACGATTGTTATGCAGATGATGCCAATCTTGTCACTTTTAACAGCAAAAGAATCCAGTCATATCAATAAAGCAATTGTACCAAATCCTGCCTAAACATGAATAGCACTTGTCTAGTGCCCTCGCAATCACTTCAAATGCTAAGCCTCACTATTACTGAGAATCTTAGCTGATAAAAAAACACATCAGTAGCACAGCTAGGACTACATCCCAAAGACTGCCTCTTCTCTTCAGGGTCAGAAACTATTTCAGCCTCCAACAATTGACACTCTACAAAGCTCAAATCATCATCATCATCATTTAACATCCGTTATCCATCTGGCATGGGTTGTAGCTAACAGGAGCTGACTGACTGAAGGGCTGTTCAGGCTCCCTGTCTATTTTGGCATGGTTTCTATAGCTGGATGCCCTTCCTAGTGCCAACCACTTCACAGAGTGTATTGGGTGCTTTTTACATGGCACCAGTACTTACAAGTACGCAAATGAAGTCTGCAATAGGGTATGTTTCCACATCTGAGACCGTGCTACTGATGCTGCTAATGTTAATCTGTTGAAAGTGTCTTAAATCTCACACAGATCTGTTTCAGCCTCTTTCTGGCTTTTTTATTGCCACTACAATGGCTTCTGTTCC
Organism: Octopus bimaculoides; assembly: GCF_001194135.2. Lineage (NCBI taxonomy): Eukaryota > Metazoa > Mollusca > Cephalopoda > Octopoda > Octopodidae > Octopus > Octopus bimaculoides. The sequence goes on along the minus strand of NC_068987.1, from coordinate 59,161,120 downwards.
TTGAAACTGGTTAGTCATATACCTTCCCCACCTGTCTCTCCACCTCTTGTCACTCCTGTGTGTCCAATCTCACATACCCTGCACTAACTACAATTCCCATCCTACATGCCCGGAATGTCACCCCTCTGGAATCACCTCTGTTCATCTCTTTCTAGGAGGTAGCAAGTTGCAACAGTTTAGAAAAAATATTAATGGCATCAATCTTACCAGACTTGGTGAGTCTGCAAAGGTCATAGACACTGCCCCTTCCTCCAGACCCAGCAAAAAAAAAAAAAATATGCACTTAACTAAGTGAAGACATAAGGGAAGATATAAAGGGCTCAAGAGTTCCAATAAAGACAGCAATTACTTACCCATCTACACTGGAATCCACCATATAGTCAAACTCCAGTTCTGACTCTGAGTAATATCTGATTTCAGATATAGTGAGGATGATGATGATGATAAATGTAATGATGGATACTACAAGAAAGAGAAAACAATTACACAATGAAAAAACAATTACACCATTTTACACAGAGGAAGAGAAATTATAAGTCACGTAAGTCAACACACACACATACATTATATGATGAGCTTTTTTCACTTCCTTGTACCAAATCTACTCATAAGGTTTTGATTGGCCCATGACTATAACAGAAGGCACTTGCCATAAGTGCCATGTAGTAGGACTGAACAATGTATCTGGGAAGCAAATTTTTTAACCACAGGGCCATGTATGCACCTGTAATTATATAATCTACAGGAGTTCTAAATGATTACTGCTTAAATTTAAGTTCAGTTCATGACTTTATGCAGTTGAGAAAGAAATCTGTGCAGCATAGATCATAATTTACTTTGGACATTTCTTGAAGAACCTGTAGTACCAATTCATGATGCACAACAGGAATAAAACTTGTAGATTTAACTTCACAAACACAATGAAATACCTTGAAGAGGATTTGAAATGAAGATAAAAACAAAGTACTAGTAATATACTAAGGATGATTCAATTAACTATATCTCCAATACATCCAAATGACTCTATATATGGTCATAAGGAATCACTAGTATAATACATTATCATTAATATCATTATGGGTTAGACAATGCTTTTTGAGGCCTACTCTTTTAGTAATCATACAGAGATAGTGTCATTGTCATCAATTAACATCCATATTCCACACTGGAATGGGCTGGATGGTTTCACAATATTGCATATATCAATATTGTCAAACCAAAGGGCAATATCAAGCTCCAATGTCTGCTTGGGCATGGTTTCTACAGCTGGATGTCCTCCCTAATGCTAACCACTTTACAGTATGTACTGGATACTCTTTTTGCAGAATTGGTATGAGTGAGGCCACCAAGTAACTTGCAAGACAAGTCCCCACCTCCCAACTGAGTGGATTGTGTAGTAGAAAGGAAGGAGACTTTATGCCAGGTGTTCAGAGACTAATGTATGATAGATGGGCAGGAACAGGTATCTTACCATAGAAAAGGTACATGACTATTCCAGGTGGAAGGAGAGAAAAAGGTGGTGGTGACCAGGTGACAGGGTTACCCTCAAGATACAAGAAGGTGAATATAAGAGGGAAAATGGACAGAGGATCAGGAAGAGCAGGTGGGTAAGTTTGCAAGAGTGTGTACTTATTCTAAAAACTGTGATACAAATGGAAAACATGCAAAGAAGTTGTTTTACCCTCCTAGGTAATTCCATATCTAAAATGTAATGGAACTATTTTATTAAGGATTACAGTTGGCCTTACTGAGAGTATCCCAGATTGCCAGATCTTAGTTTCAATCAAAACCTTTTCTATCAAGCTCTTAATTAGGCATTATGGGACAAATGTATATGAATGCTGTAGACAGTAAAGGCTCTATATAACAAAGATTTAGTTAGCGTGCAGTAAAGATCTGCAATCAAAGTATCACTTGATCAGTCCTTCCAATGGTGTCTCTATCATCCAATGACTCGTAACATTCACCCTGAGCTAGTTTATTAGATAAATGCACTGGTTATGAAATTAGGTTAATTTGAATCACCTAACTCCAAATTTACCCAAAATTAACCAGAATATATCCTCTGCAAAATTGTAATCAAATACATAATGATGTTAATGCAACTGTGTTTCCAACAATGTCTTAGAAGATTAAAATTTTGAAGAAATGTGTATATTCAATAAAACTATTTATTCTTATGCATAACAGATGTTGTCCATAATATATTTACTAAAAACAGCACTAACTATGGCTGGGAACCTGCTGTCTTTATAGCAGTAGTTAAATCATAAAGACAGCAGTAACTATAACTACGGTTACATACTTTTTTGTCTTTGAGGTGGTAGTTAATATATATTTAATAAAAACAACAGCTGCTTATTAAAACCAGCATTAGTTATAATAGGGTGAGCATTTCATATCAGTAAATAGACTTAGTAATAAAAGACAGCAGTTACTATACTTAGTAAAGAGAGTAGTCAGTAACTATAAAATTGTAGTTGGATGAATAGTTAATGGCAGTTAATATATATAATAAAGATGATAATTACTATACATAATATACTTAACCATTTTACCAATTAAACTGGTCATATCTGGCCCAAATAGTCTACCTGTTTTATTAGCGTTGTATCTCAACAATCAGACAGAGCTGAAGGCTGATATCTAGACCACTTTGACTTCCATCACACCTGAATTGCTTGGTTTTCTCTATGCCATAATGTTCTCAGGTAGTCAGAGCTCCAATCAAGTTCTATATGGAATTTCATACCTTTCTCTCAAATGTTGACCCACTTGCTCCATTGTAATGATATGTTTTGGATGTGAAGATATCGAGTAAGACCTTTGGCAATAAGCCGTGCTTGAGAAGACTCATCAAGCCAAGTGAAATCATAGTTGTGGCAGGTGCCGTTGCTATGTAACTGGCACCCATGCTAGTAGTATGTAAAACGCATCCATTGTACTCTTCAAGTGGTTGGTGTTAGGAAGGGCATCCAGCTAAAGAAACTATGCCAAATCAGACTGGAATCTGATGCAGCTCTCCAGTTTACCAGTTACAGTCAAACTGTCTAACCCATGCCAGCATGGAAAGCAGACGCTAAATGATGATGATTTTGAGATATTTGGACACCTGTGTGGAAGCCATTATTAGCTTATATCGAAGAATAGATTAGTTTAGATTTATTGAGTCTACTACCAATTGAAATTTTAATATGTTGACTAAACTAACAACAAATATATCCAATTTTTGTATAATATTCTAATGTTCTGAGATGTACTTCTATATATGTAACCAAAACACTAAACAATCTTTCAGATCAATGTTAAATGTGAAATTTCAACTTTAATATACTTTAACCCTTCAGCATTCAATTTACTCTATCAATTGTAATGCTTATTTATTCACAATGTTTTAAATTAATTATGCTTTATCTTGCAGCAGCAAGATTTTGATGTGATAGTTTATTTTTAGAATGACATTATAGGGTAGGTGTGAGAGTCTGAATCTGGGTAGTTTTAATATAAAACAGGTAGAATATTTGAGCCAGATATGGCTAGTTTAAATGCTAAAGGTTAATATATATATGAGGGTGCATGGTCTAGTGGTTAGGGCGTTGCACTCATGATTGTGAGATCACAGTTTCAATTCGTACACTGGGTGGTGCATTGTGTTCTTGAGCAAAGCTCTTCATCTCACATTGCTCTACAATCACATCAACTCTTGAAGCGTGTTACACCATGCACCTGTTCAGTCAATATCAATTTGATGGGGATAGTGAGCTTGTTCAACACATACATTTGATCTCTATAAACAAATCATTTGTGCAGGTCGTTCAGCAAAGGCTGAACACTCATACGTTGAATTCAACAGGAGAGTCCATCATATATATAATGTGTATACCTACATTCCTCTATATATATATCATCATCATCATCGTCATCGTTTAACGTCTGCTTTCCATGCTAGCATGGGTTGGACGATTTGACTGGTGAAACTAGATGGCTACACCAGGCTCCAATCTGATTTGGCAGAGTTTCAGATTGGAGCCTGCCAAATCAGACTGGAGCCTGATCGTGAAGTATATTTGCCACCTAAATGTGGCAGACCATAGGGGACGATGCTACCGTTGTTTACAGCCCCAGGAAGAGAACACCTCCAGCTGGCAAACAACACACTGTCTGTATCCGATTAGTATTTGCAAAGGGAAATCATTGTTCCCATCTCTAGCCTTACATGATACACACAGATCCAGGTTTCTGGGTAGTAACTCGTCATCAGCTTGTGACAATCACCAGCTAGCGATAAGAACTCATTCAAAGTGCAAAATACCATTTGCTTTTTCCAGTGATAAACTGTTGCTGATCTCGAAAATGGAGAAATAAGCAATAATAAATCTCTGAGCAAGACGTAAACAGTAGCAGCACAGAATCGTGAAGTATATTTGCCACCTAAATGTGGCGGACCCATAAGGGACGATGCTACTGTTGTTTATAGCCCCAGGAAGATATCTCCTCCTGCTGGCTAACAACACACTATCGTGTAGTATATTTGCCATCTAAATGTAGTGGACCCCAATCATGAAGAAAAATAATATACATACCTCCACCACCAGTGGCACTGGTTTCCTTGTAATTCTCAGGAACTTTGGGGAAAGCATCAAGTTCTTTAACAACTTTTAAAGTTTGCTTCCTATTAACAATGTTCAAGCGTCGCATTTTTGTTTGTAGTTAAAATATATCACAAAAAATCTTGAAAGGAACAGAAACAAAACCAGAAATTAATATTTATATTGAATGACATAATTAAAATCAAATACTATATCCCATATTTTAACGTGTATAAGGAACCCTTTTCTGTCAAAAATTAGGTTAAGAAAATATGGGAGTTTCTCATACATGGATAGTATTATAGTGCCTTACAAAACCTTTTTTCCGAATTTTAAGCCCCAAAAGTTAGGGGACTTCTTATACATGTTAAAATATGGTACATATAGATTTTCCTTTATCTTTTACTTGTCTCAGTCACCATGAAAATTTTTAGGCAAACAAACCAACCCCAGTACTTAAAGATAACAATAATTGCTAAAATAATAATAATAATGATTTCAAATTTTGGCACAAGGCCAGCAATTCTGTGGGCAGGAATAAGTTGATTACATTAACCTCAATGCTCAACTGGTACTCATTTTATCAACCTCGAAAGGATGAAAGGCAAAATTGACCTCGGTGGAATTTGAACATAGAACATTAAGATGAACAAAATGCCACTTAGCATTTTGCCTGTCATGCTAATGATTCTGTCAAGAACAAAGCCTCAAATTTTGGTGTTGGGGTTAAGTAGATTACATCAACCCCAGTGCACATCTGGCACTTTATTTTATCAACCCTCAAAGGATAAAAGCAAAGCTGACTTCAACAGGATTTGAACTCAGAACATAAATAGCAGGTAAAAAGCTGCTGAGTATTTTGTCCAATTTGCTAATGATTAATAATAATAATAATCCTTTCTACTAAATTTGTCGGGAGGGGACTAGTCGATTACATCGACCCCAGTGTTTCAGTGATACTTAATTTATCGACCCCCAAAAGGATGAAAGGCAAAGTCAACTTCGGCAGAATTTGAACTCAGAATGTAACGATGGGCGAAATACCGCTAAGCATTCTCTCTAGAGTGCTAATGATTCTGCCAGCTTGCTGCTTTAATAATAATAATAGTAATAATAATAATTATAAGCTTATTGGATACAATGCACGGGTGAACTACAAATTGTCAGAAGAGGGTAAAAAGGGACTGGTAGCAATAATAGGTCAAGCAAAGAAAGACAGCAATGACAGCCAAAACTACATACACAGTATACAGAAAAAAAGACAAAAAAATTATAGTAAAAGAGCCATAAAGAGAAAAAGAATGCATAGATACATCAGGAGTAGTGGTGTTGAATTTCAGGAAGCGAAGAATTTTTCATGAATGATGCAGTGTACTGACAACTGATGCAGGTTGTTTATTCTGTTTTGAAAAATTGTTCCTAAGATTCATGGGTGCTGTGCTGTTTCCTTTTTCACTTTATAAGTAATTTATGTAACAAGTTTCCGTGAAATTTAAATTTTAAAATTAAATATATTTTTTTTTTACAGGAACAACATGGTCATCCTATTTTATATTCTAAGATATGCTGTCATAAGATTTATGGTTGAAACACATGAACTTCCATTTGAAATGCAGAAGAAATTACGTGCAAGGAGATTGAGCAGGCTAAACAAATACATCAACTTCTTCCCTGGCTCCTATGAGAATTCTATGCAAGAAAATAGCTGAGAATATTTAGACTTTTAATTGGCACCTTGAGCAAATGTCTTCAACTATAACCTTGGGCCAAACAAAGCCTAGTGAGTGGATCTGTATGTGTATATGTAGACAGACGGACAGATAGATAGATAGATAGATATATATAGATGTGTGTGTATGTGTGTCTTAGTTTGTGTGTATGATCCATAACTTAGCAGCTCAGCAAAAGAGGACAACAGAATAAGTACCAGGCTTTAAAAAAATGTACTGGTACTGATTCCTTTGGTTAAAAATTCAAGGTGGTGCTCCAGCATGGCCACAGTCTAATGACTGAAACAAGTAAAAGATAAAAGAAAAAAAAGGATAATAAAAAATGATGAGCATTTTCCCCAACAAAATCTGATGCCAGATTTTGTGTTTCCCAGTCTCTCCTCTGAGATCAACAAAGTTAATCACTCCATCAAGGAACTCTCAATGTGATCATTGAACTTGCTTGAAATAGCAACCTAATATCCATCAAATTACATTTTACCATCTTAAAATAAGAGCATATTGGGTAACATGGCCTGCAGTGGGGTACAGTATCTGAAAAATTATGTGACAGCCATTTCTGGAATGGCTTTAACTAAACATCTACTCAGTTAGGAGCTAAATAACAACTGGATTAACAACTGGCATCGACATGAGAAAGTGTTTGTCATAGTATTTACCTGAACTCCTCACATTTTATGATAAAAGATGAAATACTGAATTACTGAAAACCTAAGTCCATATTGTAAACGGTAAGTATAGTTACATATGTGTGCGAGCAACAATATCAATAGAACAGTCTTTCAGGGGGTTGACTTGGTTATCCACATCAGCATTAATCCTTCAGTGAATTTTGAAAGAAGATGAAGCTATAATCTGTGTTGGTAAACTGAAGTATAAAAAGTTTACAAAGTGCAGAAGAGAAATATATCCCCACAGTAAAATAATTTATTCTACCTCATGCATTATTTTTGTATTATTTATCTAGCTAGCTATCAACCTCTTCCTTTAGCTCGCTGAGAATCAATTATTCAATATATTTAGTTACATATTCACCGCTTCACCTAACAAAATATCAATTCATCCAACTGTCCATCAAGTTGTATTTACAGTTAGTTAGTCAATATCTGTAAATAAAACTGCTATATACTTTAAAAAAAAAGGCGCAGGAGTGGCTGTGTGGTAAGTAGCTTGCTTACCAACGACATGGTTCTGGGTTCAGTCCCACTGCGTGGCACCTTGGGCAAGTGTCTTCTACTGTAGCCTTGGGCTGACCAAAGCCTTGTGAGTGGATTTGGTAGACGGAAACTGAAAGAAGCCCGTCGCATATATGTATGTATATATATATATATATATATATATATATATATATGT
>NC_068987.1:59149117-59153438 GCF_001194135.2 Octopus bimaculoides | reverse complement strand
TATATATATATATATATATGTATGTGTGTTTGTGTGTCTGTGTTTGTCCCCCCACCATCGCTTGACAACCGATGCTGGTGTGTTTACGTCCCCGTAACTTAGCGGTTCGGCAAAAGGGACCGATAGAATAAGTACTAGGCTTACAAAGAATAAGTTCTGGCGTCGATTTGTTCAACTAAAGGCGGTGCTCCAGCATGGCCACAGTCAAATGACTGAAACAAGTAAAAGAGTAAAGAGATGAAAGTTTTTTCATTTTATTGTTTTAACTAAGAAACCAAGTGTTTCAGCAAGAGATAGGCTTTTAACATTAGAAGCTCAAAACCACTCATTTTTGTGGGACAGTATTGTTAATTCAGTTGAAACAGTTCTTGGACTGGTTATTTATCCTAGAAAGGATAAAAGGCAAAATCAATATCATTGGGCTATAACTAAACACAACATGGTGTTTTGTTTGTTGTTTTACCAAATCTGACATTTTCACTACAGACTTACCAGATGAAATAGTGGTTTCAAATTATGGTATAATGTCAACAGTTTTAAGGGATGGGGTAAGTTGACTACATTGACCCTAGTGTTCTACTGGTACTTATTTCATTGACCCTCAAAAAGATTTGAACCTAGAATGTAAAAAGCCAGAAGAAATCCTATTAAACATTTTGTCTGACTTGCTAATGTTTCTACCAGCTTGCTAACTTCCCAATAGATGAAATAATGAAATGAAGAATTTAGGAACTCACAATCTCAAGATATATCAAAACAGTTATCATAATAAAGAAGGAAGGGATTTTTTTTTCTTAAATTTGGCAGCTTAAATTTTAATTTGAGAAACTTACAATCTCTGTAAATTCCTGCAGTGTAGTTATTTGGCAAGTGATTTAACATCCTGTCCTGAGACTATGACTTTAGTATCACGGTGGGGTCAAAAATGGAACAAATAAAACCTTATTGAAAACTGCTAAAACTGATGCTTAAATGATCATTGTGTGTCAAGCGTATCGCCTATGTCCGTTAGTTTAATGTCCTAACATGCATTAAAGGTACACAATAATTGGTGATAGTTTACAGTAAATACACGACCCCAAAATAAAACTAAGCTGAATAAAATTGTCTCTATGTGTTTTAAATTGATATCGTAACTTTTTAATAGTGTCGTCCTTAAATATCCATTTTCGTGATTTCTAGTTCACATAGCTGTACATCCCATCCTAATCGATAAAATAACGCACCAATCAAGTACTGAGATCGATCTAGAGGGCTGTTCCTTTGACTCCAGATTTTAGCGCTTCTACCCATGCTAGAAAGTTATTATTTTGCGATAACATAAAGAATCAAAATCTTTAAAGCTACATTTTAAGATTTAGTTAAATCTCCTAGTTTAGTAAAGCATAATATACACACACAGCACATACATAGATGTGTATTTGTGTGTTTGTAACTTGCGCAAATATAAATAATGTATAGAATTATTAAATTAACATGAAAATTCCTTTGGATCAGCTTTTCCTGTTAACAAAAATGGGTGGTGGTGATGGGGAGGGGCATATCAGTGGTAAACAAATGAATAACACCTAGTTACTATAGAAATTTATCATACATCTTCAACATTTATAATTAACGACCGAAATAATTACAATTAGCAATTTTTACAAAATTACGACACAAGTTGGACATAGTTTGTACACGACACCAACTAGCTATACGTGTAATAAACACCTGACTCAGTGGTCGTTTAAACACTGGTTTTTGCGGTTATGAAAAGGCCTGATATATTCTGCATTTTATTTCTTCATTTCTGTCTTTCCTTACATTTACGTGTTCCCCAAATTTTTTTTGTGTGTACACTTTCAAACTCTGGGTCCACAAACTTCGTTTTCTAGACTATTCAGCTCAGTGCGTACACATCAAAAACTAACTTATTTAACTAGCCACATATACATACACAAAAAATTTTATTCTTATATCTATATTCAATGTAATTTATATCTAACATCAATAATGTTTATATATTTTTGTTTTATATAGACGGTTATTTTGTTTTTCATGTGGTGGTGGTTTTAAAACATCGAACTACAGTTCTAATTTACTAAGTGATTGGGACTGCCAGGTTTTATTTTAATAACGAGAATGCTCTATCATCATAATAACAGTATCATCATTATAACTCACCGGTATTTTGAATTATAGCCTGAGAAGGCATGTGTCTGAGGTCGTTAATAAAGACAACACCGGCGAGTGGACAGTCTCAGCTTGTTGACAAAGTATTTTTCCACGTCACCACCATTTTGAAACAAGGGGAATAACTCAACTTCAACTCCTGGAATTAAAAAAATAAATATGGTCAATGAAAATGTCATGGAAAGGAAACGGGAAATTAAGGGATTATTTTACTTACATACATTTTATCTTTTACTTGTTTCAGTAATTGGACGGTAACCATGCTGTCGCATCGCCTTGAAGTGTTTTAGCCGAACGAATCGACTTCAGTACTTATAGGTCTCTCTCTTTCCTTCTACCGAACCACTAAATTACGGGGCTGTAAACAAAACAACACCGGCTGTCAAACGGTGATGGGAGAGAACACAGACACGCAGGTATACATATATATACGACCGGTTTCTTTCAGTTTCCGTCTACTAAATCCACACACAAGACTTTGGTTAGCTCTGCGTTATAGTAGAAGACATTTGCCCAAGGTCTGGGACTGAACCAGGAAACATGCTACATAGCCACATTTATTTATTTATTTATTTATATTATTTATTTTTCAATAAAATTAAAATGTAAAAGGAACAGAATTCTTACCAAACCCTATTGTTACTGCAGCTGTACTATTCCTGATTTTATTTTGTTTTTCGATTTATTCCTAAAGAATACAATTAAAAAAAAAAGTAAATGGACAAGAACAGAACTGGCACTCCATCGGTTACGACGACGATGGTTCCACTTGATCCAATCAACGGGACAGCCTGCTCGTGAAATTAACGCTCAAGTAGTTGAACTCGTAGTTTTCAGGGAGATTCAGCGTGACAGAGAAATACAGGTACTACTCATTTTTACCAGTTGAGTGGACTCGAGCAGCGTGAAATAAAGTGTTTTGCTAATGGACACAACGCGTCGCCGAGAATTGAACTCACGATCGTGAGTCGAATACCCTGATCACTAAGCCACACGTCTTCACACGAACAGTAAAAATTAATTAAAATAAAATACGCACATTTCCCCCAGTTCTTTTTATTTACTTATTTATTCATTTATTTTGTCAAGCAAACCCAAAATTCTTTCGAACAAACATGATGCGCTTATTTCTCTTCCAACTGTCCCTGACAGAAACAACAAATTCAATCATATCTGGAACGCGATTTTCTGAACAAAACTACCCATTTATGGGTTTCATCCGTCTCTCGTCTTCTGAATTAGTTGCTTCCAATAAGCTTTGAAATAACCTGTCATATGACCAATCAACAATTTAGAACTGTAGATATACAGATATTAATATATATATTCAATTGATTAGGGCAGCGAGCAAGCAGAATTGTAACCGCGCCGGGCTAAACGCTAAGCGGCATTTCGTCCATCTTTATACATTCTGAGTTCAAATTCCACCGAGGTCTACTTTGCCTCTCATCTTTTGGGATCGATGAAATAAGTACCAGTTGAGCAATGGAGTCAATGTAAATGACGTTAGCTCCCTCGACTGAAATTGTTGGCCTTGTGCCAAAATTTTAAATCAATATATTCACTTGATTGGGTTTATTTCTAGCATTTGATCAGTGTCGTAACATTAGCTGTGTCATTTAAGGTCGTGGTGTAGCGTTTCCTAAATTGGAACCGCAGAGGAGTTATTCAGTTGGATATATTAGACAATCAGCTGGGACATGCAGCGGTCGGTGATTCGTATTCTATTATAAAGGAAGAGTATTGTGTCTGCACTCCAAATACAACTCTCCACAGTCCACCACCTTGTAGCAAATATGTATAACTGGACACTGTTGTTTCAAGCAGCAATAAATCTGTTGTTTCGTTGATTAGCTGCAGACTGTCGTTGTATCTCTGTTGGGATTTATCTCTCGACTGTTTGACGCCACACAAACAGGAATTAAGCTTAGTTCTATGGGACTACTGAAGGCGTATGGCCTAGTGATTAGGAGTGTTATCTTCATCATCTTAAGATTGTAGTTCGATTCCTAAACCGGGAGGCGCGATGTGTCTCTGAACAAGCATTATATTTCACGTTGTTCCAAGCTACAAAATTGAAAACGAATATGATCCAAGTACCGAACTACTCTCTCTCTCTCTCTCTCTCTCTCTCTCTCTCTCTCTC
>NC_068987.1:59147425-59148694 GCF_001194135.2 Octopus bimaculoides | reverse complement strand
TCTATGAATTTTTCATTTTTTTTTTCTTCTTGTCAACTCACTACTCAATTAAAGTAACCTTGACATTTCTCATGTGCAAGTAAATATGCCAATTTCTGGGAGTAGCTAAAAGTCAAAGATCTGCGAGTGCTTTTATGAATCCACTTTTATGTATGATAACAGACATCCTAGAGCATTTAGGCAGAATTTGAATTAACTGAATGAATTTGTATTTTAAATTTGGTGAATGTTCATCTCAATTTTTGCTCAGTCATTTATGTATGCCCAACTAACTGCTTAACTTTCTAATTACGAGTTTGTGAACAAACTTTTATGTAGTTGCTTGCCTTGTTGAATATTGTAGTTGAATTGTATTCGATAAATTTCTTGTAGTCTTCAAAAGTTGATAACATAATATTCTGAAATTTAAGTCAAAAGTGAATACTTATTGAGTCCTACGCTTATCCGTCACTCCCAAACGTATTTGACTTGGTCGTTTTTGCTAACCGTTGTGGGTGCCTATGTTGATGTTTGTTCCTGCAATGTAGCATCTTGAACAACAGTCTTTCATTATGTTTTTGTCTACCTGATTTGATTTACAAAATCATATGGCTTTAATTTGTTTTGATTAAGTCTTACAAACAACGTCGTCACATCAACGTCTCTCGAACAATTTAAAACCAGGCGAAACCCATCCCTTCACGGGTCCGACTACAGTTGATCTCTTCCAAAAAACAATCAGACAGAAAGAACGAGTGAAAGAATGAGAAGGTTGATCTCAGTTCAAAACTGGTATTTTATCAGCCTCAAAATGAAAAAGAAGTCGGAGAGTAGAGAATTGGAACGATTAGCACAGAGCAATCTAATCAACACTAAAGATTAGTCATCTTCAGATCAAATAGTAGATAAACGGAAACTGCAAGGAAACCCGTAGAATGGACTGCACATGGCGTGCTCACGATTCTGCCAGCTAGCCGCCACGGCCCTTAATGTTTGCCTTCGTCGATTGTTTACTCTGTACGTCCACTCAGTCGTTGTTTGTTCGTTCGAAGTTCTAACTCTCCATGAATTTATATTTTAAACATTTCTGGATGCTTCTGTCTTATAAAGTTTTCCTATCTTGTCGTTAAAGGCACGAAATAGGGAGTTATAAACAATCCGACAACTGATGAGGAGTTATCTTCTTTTGGTATTTTGTCCTGTACTTTTCTCACGTGTGTTTACGTATTTTTCACTCGTTGGTGATGTCCTGTACACAATGTGTAATATACATACATACATAATACATAT
>NC_068987.1:59144979-59147336 GCF_001194135.2 Octopus bimaculoides | reverse complement strand
GTATATATGTATATATAATTTTCTTCTTTTTGTTTTGTTAGAAAAACATAAATCCAGAGAAGAACCACACTTTAAGAAGTAGTGCAGCCTATATTTATTACTGGTGAAGGCCGGTTGATAGGGTTACCCTGGGTTTCTCACCATAAAGGGTACCTTTATGGCATATCTTCAGATCTTAAGACCTGTTGGCCTATGGCCTCTTCAAAATATGGAGGGGGAAACGATACAGACGTAAACAATGGGGATTATCTTCCTCTGCCACTGGTCATCGGCTTCCGGCTGTGTCGTCCTCCCTCAGCTACGCCACCAGTCGGCTACGAGGGTAAAAAGTAGGGGGTCATTTCCCACTTCCATCAGCCATCAATTTCCAGTTGTAGTGTAATTATCGCTAATACCGCTATTTATCCGGTTATACGGTTCCCAAAACACTAACAGAAATCTACTGAAATGCAAGCAAGGATCGAAAATCTCTTTTCTGGAGTTCAGTATGGTCCCTGGTATGTGCGAGTTTTTCACGATTTCCATGCGTTCGGCTACGCATAGCTTGCAGCGATTCGTTCCATTGATGTGCGGACCCGGACGGTGGGGGATTTTCCATGATATCGAGTATGGAATTCCATCTTCCTTCTGTTGCCAGATATGGCTGGCCAGCGACGTTACATATCTCCTTTCCGGGACCCCGAAGGAGGATCTATGGTTGGAAAGACGTTTCTTAAAAGAAGTTCCGGCGCATCTAATGGGTTTCCTTGGATGCGTGGAGCCGATGTGGTGCCTGCTATTGCTGTTGTTGCTGCTATTGTGGTGCCGTTATTGTTGCTGTTGCTGTTGTTGCTGCCGCTGTTGTTGTTGCTGCTGTTGCAGTTGTAGTTGTTGATAGATTATGCACATTATTTACATTATTTACAATTGACGGATATTTGTCAACATCTTGTTTGTTGTTAACACAACTTTTCGGCTGATATACCCTCCAGCCTTCATCAGGTGTCTTGGGGAAATTTCGAACCTGGGTTCTCATTCCTAAGGTATTTTTCGATCTTATTATTATTATTATTATTATTATTATTATTATTATTATTATTATTATTATTATTATTATTGTTATGCCCACGGGCATATGGCGTTGTGGTTAAGAGCGCGGGCTACTAACCCCAAGATTCCGAGTTCGATTCCAGGCAGTGACCTGAATAATAATAATAATAATAATAATAATAATAATAATAATAATAATAATAATAATAATAATAATAATAATAATGTCAACCAGAAACACACGTATCAATGGTTACGAAGCTCAGGGCTAAAAGCAGAGAGTGAAGGTTTCATATTAGCTGCTCAAGACCAAAGCTTATTAACCCGGAACTACCAAGCCAATGTGATAAAAAATGGAGCTGACCCAAAATGCCGATTCTGTAACAATGAGATTGAAACTATAGACCACCTAATCTCAGGGTGTAGAGTCTTAGCACCTGTAGAATATAAAACAAGACATGACAGAGTCGACCAGTATTTACATTGGACAATATGTCGGCATTATAAAATCAAAACCGCTGACAAATGGTATAAACATCATCCTGAAGCTGTGACTGAGGGAGAAAATGTGTCGATTCTCTTGGACTTCCCCGTACATACCGACAAAACTATAAAGGCTAATAAACCGGATATTATTATAAAAGATCAAACAAAGAAGATGTGTTTATTAATTGACATGAGTATTCCCTGCGATCATAATATAGCGACGAAAGTATTTGACAAGATCAGTAAATATAAAGACTTGCTGATAGAAATTGAAAAAATGTGGCACCTCAAGGCGACTACCATACCAGTGTTTGTAGGATCTCTAGGAATGATAAAAAAAAAAAAAGGGCACTGAAACCTATTTGAAAATGATACCAGGCTTACCATCCCTACAGGAAGTGCAAAAAATCGTGCTAACTGGAACGACTCATGTACTGAGAAGAGCATTATCGATGTGAATACAACATCCATTCATGAATTTATTTATTTTATTTTAATACATATTTTACCTGTGAATTTGTGTGTGTAAACTGGGAATGCTTACAATGAGCTTCTCTGCCCTATGTGTACGAAAAACATTCGGCGAGAAATGGAAAATTTGAAGAAAGAAAAAGAAAAAAACAACATAATAATAATAATAATAGTAACAACATCAAAAAATACCTCAGGAATGAGAACCCAGGTTCGAAATTTCCCCAAGACACCTGATGAAGGCTGGAGGGTATATCAGCCGAAACGTTATGTTAACAAGATGAGGACAAATATCCGTCAATTGTAAATAATGTAAATAATGTACATAATTCCTCATCTCTTAAATATAGAACTGAAGTTGTCGATGTTGT
>NC_068987.1:59140501-59144753 GCF_001194135.2 Octopus bimaculoides | reverse complement strand
CGGTAGTGTTACTGTCTCCGCGTGTGTTATATATATTACTTGTTCCAGTCATTTGACTGCGGCCATGTTGGAGCACCGCCTTGAAAGGTTTTAGTCGAACAAATCGACCCCAAAACTTCTTTTTAAGCCCAGTACTTATTCTATCAGTCTCTTTTGCCGAACCGTTAAATTACGTAGACGTAAGCATACCAACACCGGTCGTCAAGTAGTGATGGAGTGGGGGGGGGACAAATACCGACGCACGCACGCTCATACACACACACATGCATATACACAACGGGTTTCTTTCAGTTTCCGTCTACCAAATCCACTCGGCCCGAGGCTATAATAGAACACACTTGCCCAAAATGTCACGCAGTGGGACTGAACACAGAACCATGTGGTTGGGAAGCAAGGTTCTTACCACACGGCCACGCCTAATCTTTATTTAATCTAACCTTGAACAGTTACATTCAATTTGTTACTTCCAGAATTAAATAAGAGGATAAGAAGTTGTAAAAGCTGTCATTGTTGTTTAGTGCAAGGTTTACTCTGATCAGATTGATTTATGACCAAAAGATCAAAATGAAATCTGGTTGCGACCATCCTGTCTTTATTTTTTTGTTTTCTAAGATATAACATATCAAGGAATATAGTATCGAATGTGTCATTCCTTTAAGACGATAAGTTGTTGTTTGAGAGAGAGAGAGAGAGAGAGAGAGAGAGAGAGAGAGAGAGAGATAGGAGAGTGAGAAAGAGAGAGAGAGTTTATATGTTATTGCTATTATTTCTACCAGATCGGACGAGTCGAGTGATCACTTGTATGTTCTCTTTGACTCAGGGATTGTTGTAAATCGTTGAAGTAGTAGCTGGGGATCATATTAACCTGGCTGGTGAGTAGAAATAGCTGTGTGGTTAAAATGTTTGTTTTGCAACGACGTGACTTTGGGATCAATCTCACCGTTGGCTAGTGTCTTCTACCATAAATCTGGGTTTAAGTTGACCCAGATTTATGGTAGAAGACACTAGCCAGAAAAAATTTAGCAAAGCAGAATAAAACCATGTTTGGGCCCCGAAATGAAGAGCCATCGCATAATTCAAGTGATGAATTGAGTTTCTTTTTTAGAAGTAGGGCAAGGCTTAGAAGTTGGTCATGGGCCTTTACTGAGCACCCCACCACATCCTGTGGTCCCTTACAAATGTACCAGCTGAATACCCCTTAATCAAAATTATGCAAGTGAAATTAGACAGACAAAAACTGTTCATGTACTCGGGTGGTAGACTTTGCTTTCCGTCTTGTTTAACACCACTGCCTTGTCCTTGGGTACCATTAGTGGACCACCCTGCTGCAAGCATCCAGGCCAGGCCTCTAATCTAAGGAGAACTTTATCCTTTCCTCTTAGTAGTCTTGAAAGACATAAAAAAGGGTCATGAACGATGCCTTTCTGTCTCATATTAACCTGTTTTGCAACGACGTGACTTTGGGATCAATCTCACCGTTGGCTAGTGTCTTCTACCATAAATCTGGATTTAAGTTGACCCAGATTTATGGTAGAAGAAAGATGGCGTAAACTAAGATAAAATTTTCTGTTAGTGAGAAAAACTATCGCGATTTCAGGTCTCAGTTGAACCCACTGCATTTCACTAACACTTTCTACTTCATTCAAACAAGCCAATGGTGGTTGGGGGGTCTCTACGTGATCTACTAGAAATATCAGTCAAAATTCCCCGAATCATATCTGGGATATCTCAGAAGAATATATTATGGTGCCGGATACACGAGCGGGTTATAAGAAAGGAACAATTAGAATATCTTTGATCATACGTCTTCTTGATCAGGACCAACCAAGGGCTAAGCAACAAATAATTAACGATGGATCCTCTATGCAGTCGCTCGCCGTGCTAGAAATAGCCAAAATAGCAGTCAAATCTCCTTCAAATCATCCCCTAGAGCGCATAGTGGATAAAGTGAACCAAGATACACTGAATGTGAAAAAAGATGAGCTTGCCACGGTTGTAGGTCGTAGGTCTGTTCGTTCACACTGATCCGAAACTGTTCTACCAATAACAAACAACCTTATACAAAAAAAAAATACTAAAGTGAAAATATACAAAAATAAATCTTATTTTCCATCTAACTGTTAGCTTTGTATCATTTCGAAAAATATATATTTTATTTTTTTATTATTGTTTATATTTTGAATTACGTATATATAGGGGTACCGAAAGCTTTCAAGTGCTTGGGACCTCTATGGATCTTAATCCGGCCTTGATCATATTGGAGGATAGAGTTAGTCTATCGCCCGGTTTAAAACCCCCACCTGGTACTTGGATGCCTTTACAAGAGCTCACTTTGTTGCAAGCATTCGGATCGCCGATTCGAAGATACCTCCTCCTCCTCCTCACTCGGATATCCTAGAAAAGGCCACGAACACTGACCTCCACCCACCAGCTTGGCGATAAAGAAGAAAAAGAGCAACAACAAGAACGTTAATAACAACAGCAGCGATAACAGCAACAGTAGCAGCAATAACGTTAACGATGACAAAGACACCAGCAAAATGACTGGGGCATTTTATTTTTAGTTTTATGATTCTGACATAGTACAATGCGTTACGGTGTATATGTGTGTGTGTTTGGGATTTTTCTTTTATAAATCTTTTATCATTTATCTTTTACTTGTTTCAGTCATTTGACTGCAACCATGCTGGGGCATCGCCTTGAAAAAAAAATAAAATATATATTTTTCGAAATGATACAAAACTAACAGTTAGATGGAAAATAAGATTTATTTTTGTATAGTTTCACTTTATTAATATTTGAAAAGTTTTCTCCTTTTTGCAATTGCAAAGTCTTTGATCAGATCCTCACTGACACCATGAACATTTGGAAATTATATTTCCGATCATATAAACAACTTCGAATATTATTTTAGCAAGTTTAAAGTGTTTTTTGTTTCTTTGTGTGCCGTAAACCATTTACCATTTTTGTGGTGTCCCCACTTCCTTTGATGCCCTAAGAACATGCTATTTTGCTTAATGGTTATAAATGGCCTTAAATATAGGCCACGGCTGGATATGAACACCGCAAGGCAACTCGTTCGACAATTCTAACGATTTCACCACACTAATGTGCAAGACTAGTACTTTATTTATCGACCCTAACGGAATTTGAACCCAGAAAGCAAGGAGTCGGGGGAAAGTGAAGACCAAGTTATGTCGTAACGACGCTTTAATGCATCTGCCATTTTGCCGTCAAATCAGTTTGGATTCCCGATTGCCGCCATTTTTTTTTTTTTTTTTTTTGTAAGTGAAAGCTCTGAGAAGGGTATTAACAAGATCTTTTGTTTCCATAAAGTCACACACATACACTTACACACACACATACACACCCATACACCCACACACGCATGCAAATACACCTATGTAAATGTATATACACCTGTGTGAATGCTTTGTATGTACCGTATACAGCCTTTATATGTCTGTGGTTATGTAGCTATGTACACATAACTGAGAAAGACAGAGGGAGAGAGAGAGAGAGAGAGGTGGAGTGATGGTGGGAGAGAGTGAAAGACGGAGGGAGAGAGAGAGAGAGACAGTGTGTGTGCGTATGTGTGTGTGTGTGTGTAAATGTTTGTGAGTGTGCACGGGAGCGAATGTGTATGTGGGGTGGGGGAGTGAATATGTGTGTGTGTGTGTGTGTGTGAGAGAAAGAGTGTGTGTTGGTGTGTGCGTGGGAGCAACTGCATGAAAGAGAGAGAGAGAGAGAGACAGACAGACAGACAGACAGACAGACACAGAGTAAGAGCGTGATGTATGTGCGTGTGTGTAAGAGAGTGTCTGTGTGAGCGTAAGAGTGAATGTGTGAAAGGGAGACAGACAGATAGACAAAGACAAAGAAAGAGCGTGGTGTATGTATGTGTGTGTTTATATAGGTGCGAGTATTTACGTATAGGTGTGCGTGAGAGTGAATGTGTGTATGTGTGTGTGTGAGAAAGAGAGAGAGAGAGAGAGAGAGAAAGAGATACAGACATAGACAGAGAAAGGTGATACGTGTGTATATTTATATGGGTGTTTGTGTATATGTGTACATTCGAGCGAATGCATGTGTTTGTGTGAGTGTGAGAAAGAGAATGTGTGTGTGTGTGTGAGTGTGAGAAAGAGAATGTGTGTGTATGTGTGTGAGTGTGAGAAAGAGAATGTGTGTGTGTGTGTGTGTGTGTGTGTGTGTTTCTATAGGTTTGTTAGACATGACCTACATAAAACTACTC
>NC_068987.1:59138743-59139971 GCF_001194135.2 Octopus bimaculoides | reverse complement strand
TATATATATATATATATATATATATGGACGCCTTTGTATGCAAGGGAGAGAGGTGTGAGAATACATAAAGTGTTATAGATATGTGTGCACATACACATACATACACATACATACACACAAGCACACATTTATGCATGTACTCATATACATAGACAAAACACACGTGTATTACAATCCGTGTACTTACAAAAATGATCACAGAGATACACGAACTTATACAAGTACTTTACATGCACAGAGAGAGGGGGAGAAAGAGAGAAGTGGCGGAAAGAGGAAAAGAGAGACGTGATAACAATATTAAATTGCTCCAATAAAATTCATCCTGGTTTAATGGTGTAGGATGGTTTTTGACCCAAAATTGTATAAAAACTCACCTTTCTCTTCATCCATGCAAAATTTTTATATTATGCGAGACAAAAAAGAATTCTCTATATTAGCTTTACTCTCCCAGAAATCTTACTCTATCACCTTAAACGAAAGAACTCAAAATTGTATAATTTTTCTTTCTTTTAAAGTAAGGATATAGAATAATTCATCGCTCGAAAATGAAATACTGAGTCATCGTTGTTTAAGATAAAACAACGTACAACTTTGGACCTCAGAATCTGCAGGGGATTCAACATAATTAAAAGGCATTTATACAAGACCATTACTATGAGACCAGTGGAACAGTGGTGTAGATGGTGCTCGTGTTGCCTGATACAACCCTTGAGTTTGCTTGTCCCCCATGGAAAACAAAGCATAATACACGTCAAAATGTCATTCTGTAAGGATCATCCTTTCAGCCCTTCACTTCTTTATCCCTGCATCAGCCTTCTGGCTACACTTGTGGCAAGTCTTCTCCAAGTTTTATATAACTAAGGGCCTCATCAAGTTTAAATCCAGCCCTAATAATAAGCTTTCTTTATTTAGACTGATCTAAAGTTAAACAACAATTTATGCTTTGTAGTTGAGGTACAAGGCCTCAAGCAAGGGGTAAGTCGAGGATCTTGTTCAAAACGGGGGCACCAGTATTTTCTTAACGAAACATTTTGAAACTTGAGACACTGGTAGAATGTGTCATATAAAACATCTTTTTCTCTTAATCTTCTTAACAAAAAAACGTACATCGCAAGTTATTTCATGTAAAAGTTGTCGTATTTCTGTAATTTCAACCAATGACTGACGTCCATTCAGCCGTAAAAATTAAGTGCTGACTACGTAAACAAACAATTCGCGGCGGTGATAA
>NC_068987.1:59137035-59138247 GCF_001194135.2 Octopus bimaculoides | reverse complement strand
GAGAGAGAGAGAGAGAGAGAGAGAGAGAGGGAGAGAGAGAGAGACAGAGAGAGAGAGAGACAGAGAGAGAGAGAGAGAGAGAGAGACAGAGAGAGAGAGAGACAGAGACAGAGCGTGTGTGTGTTAGTGTGTACATGAGAGCGACTGTGTGAAAGGGAGAGACACAGACAGACACATCTGGAAAGGATGAAAGACAAAGCTGATTTGAACAAACACCTAACAACAATATACGACATACCGTATAAGCGATATATCTTAACAGTAGGTCAATTCTATATAACAACAATTATTTCTAAGTTTTTCTAATTTCAATGCAAGGCCAGCAATTTAGTAGAGAGTAGGCAAGTCGATTACATCGATCCAGTACTTGACTGGTACTTTATTTTCTCGACCTTGAAAGGATAAAAGTGAAGTTGACCTTTTTCAACGTAGCGATAAAGAGTGGTTACTATTTCATGTTAATCTAATCGAGAGAAAAGGCATTGTATTTCAACAAAAAGCAAAAAATCTGCTAGGAATCAGTCATGAAGTGTCAGGCAGAGTGTTGGTTTTTCTTGAGTGATGAAACAAGTTTTTAAATCTTTTAAGCAACGTTGGGCTAGTTTTATTCTCAACAATAGTCCAGATTAGTCAACTTTACTGTAAATAGGTGCAATAAATAGATCTAGTGTTCAACACATTGTCTGCAGTGATATCATAGTATATGATTGACGTCTATTTAAAAAGCCTGTTGTGCTGATTTTAAATTTTCCCATGAGTTTTTTTTTTTCTGAGAATGAGTCGTACTCAAATCTTTATGGTTTTTAGTCAGTGGGAGAGGCATTGAAACCAAGATTAGTGACATTGATACATGTTCGGTGTGACTGTCTTGTTCTCGACTTTCTTTCAATGCTTTTAATAAGGCGGTGAGCTGGCAGAATCGTTAGTACACCGGGTAAAATGCTTAACGACATTTCATCCGTCTTTATGTTCTGAGTTCAAATGCTGCCGTTGTCGACTTTGCCCTTTATCTTTTCAATGTCTATAAAATGAGTATCACTTGAGTACTGTAATCGATTTAATCGACTTAGCTCCTTCCTCTAATCTGCTGTTCTTGTGCCTGTAGAAGAATGAATTATTATTATCCACAACTTTATTTGTGGAGGCGCGTGGCTTAGTGGTTAGGGTGTCAGCATCATGATCATAAGATTGTGGTTTCGATTCCTGGCCCGG
>NC_068987.1:59134686-59136642 GCF_001194135.2 Octopus bimaculoides | reverse complement strand
TATTTCAACGCCCCTTCTCATTTATTAATACTATTTCAACGCTCCTTCTCGAAGATTCAACAATATTAAATACACCACAAAACACTATTAAAAAATTAATTGCACATAAATCATCAACATTTATAGGCGCAGGCGTGACTGTGTGATAAAGAAGCTTGCTTCCCAACCGCATAGTTCCGGGTTCAGTCCCACTGTGTGGCACTTTGGGCAAGTGTCTTCTACTATAGCCTCGTGAGTGGATTTGGTAGACAGAAACTGAAAGAAGCCTGTCGTATATGTGTGCGTGCTTGTATGTATGTGTGCGTGCTTGTGTGTATGTGTGTGTGTGTGCGCGCGTTTGTGTGCGTGTGTGTGTGTGTCACCAGTCACTTGATAACCGATGTTGGTATATTTACTTGCCTGTAATTTAGCGGTCAGTCAATGATATTGTCAGATAATTTGTACATAAAATGACGATTCTGCCTGCTCGCCACCCTAATGTTGAATTTAATTATTACATATAAAAAAGGCGGCGAGCTGGCAGAAACGTTAGCACACCGGATGAAATGCTTATCGGTATTTCGTCTGTCTTTACGTTCAGGGTTCAAATTCCGCCGAGGTCGACTTTGCCTTTCATCCTTTCGGGGTCGATAAATTAAGTACCAGTTGCGCACTGGGGTCGATCTAATCGACTGTCCCCCTCCCCCAAAATTTCGGGCCTTGTGCCTAGAGTAGAAAAGAATTATTACATATAAAATACATATGTAATACTGTAGACTGTGACAGTCAATGAAATGGAAATAAAATTTGAAAATTTATCTTTATGTGAGATCCGGTACCAAATGATCTACGGCCCGATACTGGTCCGCGGCGCGTGGTCGTAGACCCCTACTGAAAAGCGTCCAGGACATCAGGCGAGGCATTACTCCGAATATTTACAGTACCCAACAACTGAAAGATATCTGAAACTAATCTGTTGTATATGTGTTTTACTAGTAAACGGTGGATATTATATGTCGGTGTCTCAAGCGACATGTTTATATTGCGGGTGTTGAGTCGCTGAGCTGTTTGTGATTTAATAGCAATATAAGAAGAGGTAAAGATTAAAATGACATGACAGACAATAGGTGTCATGTTGTTGGTTTAGGTTTTAAAGTTTAAACGTATAGGTAGATGAGTTGACAGAGACAGGTCGATATTTAAATAGTCGCAAAACAAATAGAGAAGTAGATAGATAGATAGATAGATAGATAGACAGACAGATTGTTAGACAAGCATACATACATACATAGAGACATGCATACATGCAAACATACATACATACATACATACATACATACATACATACATACATACATAACTGCCTAACTGACTGTTTGGATAAGTTTGGATTTCAGAAAAAGAATTCAACCATTTGACTTGCGCATTATAAATACAATTTGTAAGTGGAACAGTAAGACTATGCAAGACTTTTCTCAGGCTTAAAATGTGACGTTGTTTTCGTTTTCTACATTCCAACGTTGGAGCTTTGTATCTTTGCTAAAAAACCATGTCCTTTTTCAAAGGAAGAATTAAAATAATTAAAAACAGAAAAGAACGTACATTCAATCATACAAACGTACACACACACATACATACATACATACATACATACATACATACATACATACATACATACATACATACACGAGGGGGTGTCGCGAAAGGCCTGATTGGAGGCCCAACCTTCCGAGTTCTTTTATGTGGCTTGGAAAAAACTGAAGGACCGCTGCGCAATAAGTGTGTGAAACTGAGAGGGGAATATGTTGAAGAAAATCATATATTGACTAATCCTCCTCTATTTTCTTCTACTGAAAGACAGGAACTTTTCAGCACCTCCTCGCATATATATATATATACTGGCATAACCTCAACATACGTCGTCTGTTTTATTTTTAAGAAATTAATGGTAAACAAATAATAAACTTCAAGTTCATT
>NC_068987.1:59134026-59134414 GCF_001194135.2 Octopus bimaculoides | reverse complement strand
TAGTAGAAGCAACAAAGTAACTCATGGTCCGAGGATTTCGTGCGTTAGCACTCAGTGCCAACACAAGAAACTCACGGACCTTGAGTTTCTCTGTTGCTTCAGCTAAATTTTAATAAAAGTATACATATACTCATATTTTGAGTTCTATTTTTCCTGTTTGTATCACCATAGGTGTGTGTGTGCGTATATATATATATTATGCTGAAACCACCTTCGGTCATGACTGACCATGGGATTGCACCTAGAAAGTTACCCTCCCAGGCACAAGTCCGGGCAAGGTCGTTTATGGAAGACCAGCAGTCGCCCATGCATACCTAGAAAGTTGTCTTCTGAGACACAAGTGGACGGAGGTATTAAGAGCGGAGTGGTGTATTCTGACAGTAATGTC
>NC_068987.1:59133339-59134016 GCF_001194135.2 Octopus bimaculoides | reverse complement strand
TTGTCTTCTGAGACACAAGTGGACGGAGGTATTAAGAGCGGAGTGGTGTATTCTGACAGTAATGTCGAGATATTCGACGGATGAGTTAGAGACAGTGCAGGATACACATACATATATGTATACATACATACATACATACATACATACATACATACATACATACATGTGTGTGTGTGCATGTGTAGATAGATAGACAGATAGATTTAGATGCCGATATACTCATAAAGATAAACATAGATATATAGCCACATGCGTTTGTGTGTAGTTTAATCCCACTGTGTGGCCCAATGTGCTACGTAGATTTGCTAGAAGCAAACTGAAGAAAGCCTGTTGTATGTATGTATGTATGTATGTATGTATGTATGTATACGTGCGCGCGCGTGCGTGTATGCACTCTCGCGTGTGCGCATGTGTTACTATCTCCTTGCCTTAACTTCATGTGATGGTTGTAAACGAACGTGATCGTCAAGTAAGCAGTGTCCCCTCGGTTCCCATCGTCTGTGAAAATATGTCTGGTTATGGGGAATATTACTTTGCTTGGAAACAAGTGAAAGTTGACGACAGGAAAGGCATCCGGTTGTAGAAAATTCGCCTCAGCAAATTCCGTCTGACCCATACAAGCATGGAAAGTCGAGGTAAACAATGATGTTGATGATTTATATATACATATATATATA
>NC_068987.1:59130317-59133249 GCF_001194135.2 Octopus bimaculoides | reverse complement strand
ATATATATAGATATATATATATATATATACACCACACAGCTCTAAACGTGAACGGTATTAAGTATATGTTGCTATATCATTATATAACAATCGAGAAAATTTATATCAGCTTTTTTTTTTTTTTCTCACACATAACCGAAATGAATTCATGTCTCATTTTAAATCAGAAGCTTTTTTCGTTTTTCTTTCTTCTTCTTTTTACCTCTTTTTCTTTCTTTCTTTCTTTCTTTCTTTCTTTCTTCGTTTCTTTTCTCTCTCCCCACTCGCTCTCTCTCTCTTTCAATTTTTTTTTTATTGTGGGTTAAGCGAATATACTATGAAGTTAACATTATTGATTGCAAAGAAAAAGTTGGGAACGATTGACCTAAATAAATGACTCATCTCTTCAAGTTATTCTATCTCGCTTTTCAAGTTGTAAAAAAACTTTATCAGGTTGATTTCCCCACTTTATTTTTACATTTACACCCACATTATTTATTTATTCATTAGTATGCTTAAGTAATCTCAAATGTTTTAGTAGACTGGAACAACAGAATACATAGTCTTAGAAGATTAGTCAAGCAATAATTATAACTACTTTATGACGCCATTCATTTTTATTTGATGCCTTCAGAGATTAGAATTATTTCCCAGTCCTTCACAACATACCAGATTTTGAGAATCACACTGTCACAAACCTTTAGTTTTATTTCTCAACTTTATAGTATGTTCAGCCAAGCCAAGGTTTCTTGAGGCAGAATATAAGCAATTACATGATTACCTTGCATTATATATTTGTCTATATGTCGATCTCATGTAAAAGTCAATTCCCTGCATTTGACAATTTTGTTATTGTAGAATTGTGATGCGAAAACACTTCAAGCAGGTATTATTAAATACACCAACGGTTGAGCAGGTATCGACCATATGCATATTATCACGGTAAGCCAATGGCATACAATAGTTTAGAGACTTTGGCTTGATCATTAGTCTGAAGAAGATGGAAGAAGATCAAGGTACTGGGCATTCCCCTACCATTACTATCAACTTCTAGCTCAAGGTAGTTCACGAATTCACATACCGCGGCTCGACCATCATGAACAACCTCTTTCTAGAATCTGAGATCAATAGACGTATTGGAAGGGCAGTCTCATAATTATCTAGGGTGAAAACAAGAGTTGGGATAACAATAAGTTAACTGCACACAAAGGCTGCAGTCCACGGATTTTGTATCCTCAGAACATTGCTTTATGGCAGTGAGACCTGGAACATCTATTCCAGACAAGAGTGATGTCTCAATCTCCTCCATCCACGCAACTTGAGATTTATTCTGAATTTCAAGTGAACAGACAGAGTCACCGACAATGAGGTTCTGGATGGCGCATAGGTACCCAACCTCGTCATCCTACTGCAACAGCGATGCCTCTGCTGAATGTATCTTGTACACCGCATGTGAGATGGGAGGATCCCAAAAGACTTGCTATATGGTGAACTGGTCTCCGACAGAACACAAGGACGACTTCTAAATGTTTCAAAGATATATCCATGGGAGATATGAAGTCCCTTTATATGAAAGTTTAAACGTGAGAGGACATTATTGATGACAGCTCCCACTAGAGACTGGAATTAGAAAAAAGGCTGAAGTCGAGAGAAGTGTCTTGCAAATGAAGGAAAATAAATTGACAAAAAAAAAAAAAACACCAGATCAAGACTGGCGGACAGTGATCTTCAAATGTGTTCTTCAAATGCTGTTAGTGCATCTGAGATTGTCACTCACATGAGGGTCTCTATTAATAGCAGATGTGACTCTGCTAACAAGACAGAAGCAAGACTTTCCATGCGCAGATCCCTGATTCTCACAAGACTAACGAGTGCCTCTAGTAAATTTATGTCACTTAGCTAGTCTATTAATTGCGACAAATGTGAGTCAAGGAGCAAGTATGAATATTTATGTATTACATGACCTTATTTATGGTTGATATTATTAAGTAGGATATGTGTTTTGATGCGTAAAATCAGTATTATTACGACAATTCATTGTTTATTTGTTTAGTAATTATTTGGGCTTCTGCTACTGATACGGTGTTTGGATTCTAGCGTGAATTTCAACCCCTCAAAAGTAGTATTCATATGCAAGTCGACCTAGTAAATTTAACTCACAAAAATGGCCAAAAAAATTTGACTTTTACACTAGTATATAAGGCATGTTTTGGATAGTGATAATGAAAACCGCACACTTTTCCACATCCAACTGTTGAACATTGAGTGATATGAAGAATATCTGGCTTTTGTAAGATAGTTTTCTCAGTGTTCAAACAGTTTATAGATGTGAATATGGTTGAGTGTTAAGAAACTCGCTTCACGACCACGTAGTTTCGGTTCTGTCCTCATACATGGAACCTTGGGCAAGTGTTTTCTACTATAACTCCGGACAAACTATTGATATGTGAATGAATTCGGTCAAGAGAGACTATATGGAAGTCAGTTGTTGTCCTCTGCTCCTATTTCTGGAAGCATGTATTGCAACACAGTATTCGTATTTAATCAAGTTATCACGCGTGTGTATATGTGTGTATGTGCATATGTGTGTGTATGCGTGCGTGCGTGCGTGTGTGTATGTATGTGTGTGCGTGTTAAGTTCAGGTTTTTTTTATTGTTTTATTTTTTCCAAACTAAATAAGGGTGGTAGTGTTCTAAAGGTATTGTTCTATTCATATTCTGGATTGTCCATTGTATTAGTGTTCAGGCCTAGATTACCCAAGCATTGCTGGATTTATCGGGGAGTAAATAACAAACTAAAACAATATATCTATCTGTCTCCCTCTCTCACTTTCTTTCTTTCTGTCTGTCTGTCTGTCTGTCTGTCTGTCTCTCTCTCTCTCTCTCTCTCTCTCTCTCTCTCTCTCTCTCTCTCTATATATATATATATATATATATATATATATATATATAT
>NC_068987.1:59128489-59129309 GCF_001194135.2 Octopus bimaculoides | reverse complement strand
TATTAAAGCAGCACAATCAAAGCAAAACTATTACAAAAAAACTGTTGCTCAGAGTTTTACTTTCCCGTTCGTCGGACAGTTTAGATTGAGAATTCTCAATCTAAACTGTCCTACAAACGGGAACGTGAAACTCTGAGTTGCAGTATTTTGTGGGGGTTGTTTTTTTTTGTGATGTTTTTGTAGCTTTAATGATAATAAAGCATATTACTCTACCTCCGGTATTCGAGTACTAATTTTTTTCACCTTGTTTCACATTTATGTGCTTACTTTGGTGTGTATGTCAATGTATACACACACACACACACACACATATATAGTATATACTAGTATGTGTATGTGTGTGTGTGTGTGTGTGTGTGTGTGTGAGAGAGAGAGAGAGAGAGAGAGAGAGAGAGAGAGAGAGTGTGTGTCTATCTATCTGTGTTTGTCTGTCTGTATTTGATCCACAACTCGACACAGTTCGACAAAATATATTTTGGTTCACCCAGCTTATAGACTTTTAACTTTGACTTCTTTATTATAAGTAAGCTGACCATGTTCTGATGAACTTGTCCCACCCAGAATAGATATATATGTGTATAAGTATGTATGTATGTATGTATGTATGTATGTACTAGCTTAAAAGATAGGGCGACTTTTAAGCTAGAGTATAGCTTTGAAGCAACTGACCCTGAATGTGAAGATCTGGAAACAGATCCCTGACTTGTTTTGGAGAATCTGTTGCAATTGCTTCCTCCAGAGTCATATCCCAATGATGATCATATTCGTCACTAAAAATCACGTAAAAAAAAACTGCCGAAAACAATCGCAGTAATGAAAA
>NC_068987.1:59126605-59128479 GCF_001194135.2 Octopus bimaculoides | reverse complement strand
CTAAAAATCACGTAAAAAAAAACTGCCGAAAACAATCGCAGTAATGAAAATATAGGAATCGAAAATTTCAGGATTGCAGGTCTGGATTCGGCCCGGAATGTTTTTAATTTACTCACAGAGTTAGCCTTTGGGTTATAAAAATTGTCATCGTACAAAACAATTTGTCGCAAAAAGTCACGTAAAAAAATCGCCGGAAACAATCACAGTAATGAAAATTTGGGAATCCAAAATTTCAGGATTCGGCATGGAATGTTTTTAATTTACTTGTGGAGTCAGCCTGATTCCAAAATGGTATGATATGTTGGGCTACGGCCTTTAGGAGTAAAGTTGAAATAGTGTGACACACTGACATTCACGTTTATTATACTATATTATATTATATTAAGACAGCGAGCTGCCAGAGTCGTTAGTTAGCACACCGGACGAAATGCTGAGCAGTATTTTGTCTGCCGTTAGGTTTTGAGTTCGAATTCTGCCGATGTCAACTTTGCCTTTCATCCTTTCGAGTGGCTCCTTAGACTCCTTGCCCTCGATAGATGAAGTAATGAAATCAATAAGTAAATTGAATCTTGGTAGGGCACCTGGAAAGGATGGAATTTGTGCTGAGGTCTTGCGATTCGGTGGTAATTACATCATACAGTCCCTTCATTAACTTATTAGTGCAGTCTGGAGGGATGGTGCAATCCCTAAGGACTGGAAGGATGCAATTATTCTTCCTCTATATAAAGGAAAAGGAGCCAGAACAATGTGTGGTAACTACAGGGGTATTGCTCTACTATCAGCTGCTGGCAAGGTTCTCGCAAATATTCTTCTTACCCGTCTCAACAGGTGTCTCGTAAATGATGTCCTATCTGAATTTCAATGTGGCTTCGATCTGGTTGAAGGACAATGGATATGATTTTCACAGCAAGACAGATGCAGGAGAAGTGCTATGAGCAGAATATGGATCTTGTCCAGGTATTCATTAATTTAACAAAGGCCTTTGATACTGTAAATAGGGCCTTTCTATGGAAAATACTTGGCAAACTTGGATGTCCGGATCACTTTGTATCTATAATTAAATCATTTCATGATGGGATAGAGGCTTGTGTCAATGTTGGCGGTGGCATGGTGGGACCCATTCCTGTAGAGAATGGTGTCAAGTAGGGTGACATCCTTGCCCCAACTATCTTTTCTTTGTACTTTGCTGCTGCTTTTACTCATACTTTTGCTAAGGTTAGCTCTCTGGGAATATATGTCAGATATCGATTTTCTGGCCGCCTCTTTAATCTTCGCCGATTTGCTGCCAATTCAAAGGTTCTCCAGTGTATTATTCGTGACCTCTTTTATGCAGATGACTGTGACTTAGTCACTCATACAGTGGATGACATGCAAATACTCATGAATTGCATTTCTGCTTCTTGCAAGGCATTTGGATTCAGCATTAGCCTGGACAAGTCTGTTGTAATGTTCCAGCCTGCACCAGGAAATCCATATGTGAAACCAGCTATCTTGGTTGAAGAAACAATTCTGAAGGTAGTAGACAAGTCTGTCTACCTGGGCAGCACACTCAGCCGTTCTTGCTCCCTGGATGAGGAAATATCTTTCAGGTTGCAGAGAGCAACTAATTCCTTCCGGTCTCTTCAGTCTTGTGTCTGGTTCCAGCATGGCATCGCAAGGCAAACAAAAGTTGCTGTGTATCGTGCATGTGTGCTGACATCGCTCCTCTACTCATGTGAGACATGGTCTCTGTACAAATGTCAAGTAAGGGTCTTTGAACGCTTTCATCAGAGATGTCTCAGGCACATTCTCAATGTTGGCTGGACCTCAAAAAATCCAGACACACAGGTCCTGAGGACAGCTGATATCTTGAGTATTGAGGCAATGGTGCACAA
>NC_068987.1:59124595-59126595 GCF_001194135.2 Octopus bimaculoides | reverse complement strand
TGTCTCAGGCACATTCTCAATGTTGGCTGGACCTCAAAAAATCCAGACACACAGGTCCTGAGGACAGCTGATATCTTGAGTATTGAGGCAATGGTGCACAAGCACCGGTTATGTTGGACTGGACACCTTATGAAGGATAGCAGGATTCCTAAGCAGATGCTATTTGGAGAGCTTGTGAATGGAAGGACAACTCCGGCAGAAACCAAGGCTGCGATTTAAGGACTGTGATATGCAGCACACTGACTGGGAGAACAATGCCTGTCATCGCCACAGATGGAGGAAGTAGGTTAGGGAGGGGATCGACACTTTTGAGAGAGCACGTATTCAACATGAAGAACTTAAGCGAGCTGCGCGAAAGCGAGCTGCGCGAAAGCGAGCTGCGCGAAAGCGAGCTGCGCGAAAGCGTACGGCTCGTATAGTGAATGGGGAAAGCTTGGTCTGCAATGTTTGCAGTCGTGTATGCTTGTCAAGAGCAGGGCTCATTAGCCACCAACGGAGCCGCAAATGAAAATATAAGTTAGTCCTAGAGCGCACAATGTTCCTGAAGGTCAGCAATGGTCTTCCTCGGTCATGAGTGGACGGCCATCATGTATGTATGTATGTATGTATGTATGTATGTATGTATGTATGTATGTATGTATGTATGTATGTACGTATGGCGCTTCAGTACAATTAATTCACATCATATGCCTATCTATAACGATGTCAATTCCGAAG
The DNA here is from genome assembly GCF_001194135.2 of Octopus bimaculoides. Lineage (NCBI taxonomy): Eukaryota > Metazoa > Mollusca > Cephalopoda > Octopoda > Octopodidae > Octopus > Octopus bimaculoides. The sequence continues at coordinate 59,125,878 of NC_068987.1, read as the reverse complement.
ATTTCTTTGTTGGTGGCAATTGCTTGACAAACCATTTGATTATTGCTATGAACCAGCCATGGGCCAAGACCGAAACCTCATACTGAATTGATTAAACATTGATCTTCATGTTCTATCAATGCCAGCATTCTTCTGTTAACAACGAAGGAAAGTTAGAAATATTGAATGGCAATTGGCTTTTCAGAGAAGCATACCAATATACACTCTATATTATTTAGCTAACCTCAAATCAATCCCTTTTCGTATCACCATGAAAATTCCAAGTCGAAGCTTTCCTTTCTGTGTGCTCATGCGAAAATTTGTTCGTTCGTTCACAAAATTCATGCAGGTTGAATTTTAAGATCTGAACTTTTTTCTTCGTCTCTCTAAATAGTTTCTGTCCTTATACTCAACCTTATTTAGTAATGTCATAATCCATGTAACTTTGTTTTACACAGTCAGACCACCATTTTTATTGCTTCTTACTATTTTCAACATTTCACGTTTTAAATTAGTCAATAGTTTCAACATGTGTTCATCGTTTTATGAATGCTTATCTGCGTATATCTATATACATGCATGTGTTGATTTTTCTGTACAGGTTGAGTTCTTATGTACAACTGTGTTTTGTTTGTACGTATTGCACTGCTTATGTATTGAGAATTTTAGCGTATAAATACGAAGTCAGTACAAACGTAAATATATATAGCATATTATTACTATAAGAAGTATACTTATCTCCTTTACACAAATTTTCTTTCTTTGTTATATTTTACTTACAATTTAATCACTTTGAAATCTCATCGAATGCATTCATTATTCGATCATTTTTATGGCTCTCACGGACAAAATGTTCTTCTTAAATTCTCATAATCTGATTCCTGATCATTGCCATTAATATATTTTGTTCTATAGTTAACTATTTGCATTTTTAATACTTTTTAATGTTTTGTTTCTGATTTAACTGTATGCATGCTTTATTCTATAAGCGTTATGGTTCACACGGCCTTTCACCATACATGCGAATTTTTCTGTATGCATTTATTATATTTTATAGTTATGATTTTTTTCTAGTCATTGTAATCATTCTCATCTACACCTACTTCATTTCGATCTATACTTTCATGGAATTTTGTTGAAATCAGACATTTCAGCAAACAAGGACTAACGGGTTTCTTTCAATAGCCGATCAAAACTCGCTAGCAATTTTGTTTATTTTAAGCGCCAATATTTGTATGTGTATGTGTGTGTATGTATGTGTTTATGTATATATATATATATATATATATATATATATATATATA
>NC_068987.1:59122446-59124584 GCF_001194135.2 Octopus bimaculoides | reverse complement strand
CATATGTATATGTATGTATGTATGTATACTTAGATAAATACACATAATTATATATTAAAGATATTTAATATTAAATAGAGCCTGTTTATTCGAAGTTTCGACGCCAAAACTGGTTTCTCAAAGTTTTTTTGAGAAGTCAGTTTTAATGGAGAAACTCCAAAGTATGTATTTATGCATGTATATATGCACACGCGCACACTCGCACACGCACTCACACACGCGCGCGCATACATATATTTGTATACATGTATATATATCTATACATATATATATATATATATATATATATATATATATATATGACTGGGTCTCACGTATGTCACCTTGGTTTAAGACTGATACTTATTTTATCAGTCTTTTTTGCCGAAGCGCTTCATCACTTGGACGTAAACAAACTAACATTGGTTGTCAATGTATGAGAGTGGTCAAATACAAACACAAAGAGACACACACATCTACATACATAGCATGGCTGCAGTCAAATGACTGAAACAAGTAAAATAATAAAAGAATGCATACATACATACATGCATACATACATACATACATACATACATACATACATACATACATACCGTGTTTCCCCGAAAATAAGACCTACTCCGAAAATAAGCCCTACCATGATTTTTCAGGATGCTTTTAGTATAAGCCCTACCCCGAAAATAAGACCTAGTCAAAAATGCATCAGCTTGTTAGCAAGACCATGTGATGTTTGCAAAATAAACCAACTGCCGTAGCTTGGCTAAAATAGTTGACTCACTTGTTCTCCAGGCAAGATGAGCGCAAAATGAAAGAGTTATTCCGTGGAGTACAAGAAAGGAATTGTGGAAGTGTCATAACAAAAATCATATGGCTTTCTGTAAGTTGTTGGGTCACCGAATGGTTCGAAAGTGGTGAGCAGAGTACGATGATTTCAGTAGACAGGTGGATGAGGGAAGTGTTAAGAAGCACAAGTGTGGATCAGGTCGACAACCGTTATTTTCGGAGATGGAACATATTACCTCAAGATGGATTGCTGACAGAAGTACAAAGGCTTTGGTTCTACGCAGGACTGATATTCAAGAATTTGCTCTTGCAATGGCACCACATTTGGGTATACCCCCAGAGATATTCAAAGCATTACCTCATTGGTTGGATAACTTCCTTCGGCGATATGAGCTCTCTCTAAGAAGATCGACAAAACTGTTCAAGCTGGAGGATGCTGAAGTGAGTCAACGTGGACTTGCATGCAAGTCCTTCGTTGATGGCATCGACTTTTCTAAATACAATCTCTCCAATACAATTGCTATGAATGAGACTGCAGTATTTATGGGCCAAGGATCTAAAACAATTGAACAGACAGGTGCCTCGTCAACCTACGTTGCCTCAACAGGTTACAAAAGTGCAAGAGTTACTTGTATTTTAGCAATTCGTCTTGATGGAACAAAAGTCCCACCGCTTATCTTCACAAATGGCAATAAAGAGAAAATAGAACGAGTTTTGGGTATTTATATCCTTGAAACGGAAAAGGCTTGGTGCACACAATCTGTTATAAGAAAATGGGTTGATTTGACTCTGCCACTTGTTTTACATGGTTTTCAAAGAGGTCTTTTAGTTTGGGGTTCAGCCAGTACTAATCGCGCAAAAGATATGAAAATCTTCCTTTCTGAAAGAAGAATTGACCACATAATGATTCCTGCGGGAATAGCACCATATCTACAAACATTAGATCTTGTAATAAACAAGTCCTTCAAAGATTATTTGCGGATGGAAGTGAATGAATATATCGAACATAGAATGGAGAGAAATCAGCGTGGAAACTTTGTCAAACCCAACCTCCAAGAAGTCTTGAATTGGGTGAAGAATTCATGGAATAAAATTACCGACAGTTGCGTTGCTAATGCACTATGAACAGGGTACTTGGACAAAAAGTGTTCATTTAAGGAAAGTTATATTGCCAAACATGAAAGATTTGGATCCATGATTCTACAGGAAATGGGTTTGCAAGAAATTCAGTCTGTAGTTCGGGGTTTGATGATTTGTAACAATGTTCCAGAAGATGACGAAATGATTGTACTTGACTAAAAACAATAAGCAAATGAATAAACTTTTGATAACTAAAAACATGGATTTCCTTTTATAATTTTTTTCTTTCACAC
>NC_068987.1:59114979-59122305 GCF_001194135.2 Octopus bimaculoides | reverse complement strand
TGTGTGTGTGTGTGTGTGTGTGTGTGTGTGTGTGTGTGTGTGTGTGTGTGTGTGTATTTTCCGAGTTACAGCCCAGAGGTTGTGATCATGCTGGGGCACCGCCACCTGTTGCTGCTAACCTTTCATTAATTCTTTAATAGTTAGTATTTGTTGAATGAGGGAGCTTGATGCTGGTTCCTTCATTTCTTCTTCCTGTCGTGAAGTTGGCTTCTCTGGGATTCTTGACAATAGATGATCAGTTTAATTTTGAAGATATCTACATCCACTCCATGTACGTCTCTCAGATCCTTCGATAGGATATTGAAGAGCAGTGGGAACTTGAACACCAAGCTATTGCAGTGCCTGGTCTTGCATTTTGACGGCAGAGGCAAGATTTTAGACATTATGCAATTGTTCCCTGTTCTGGCGTTTGTATAACTTTCGACACCAATGTTTCGGACAAGTGCTTTCAGGATCTCCGGGTGGATATTGCTGTTGATCTTTCCCGCCTTCGTTCCACAGAGTATTAACCTCTTGAGTTTTTTCCCAGTAGCTAATTTGTTGCATTGAGGATATCTCTTCCGTGTAGTTTCGTTGGGTTGCTTTGAGTTCCGCTATTAATTTCACACTGTGTGGTGACCATAGTTGGGAGTAATAGTCAAGACAGCTTAAGATAAATATCCTCCAGAGGATAGTGATTTCCTGTACCCTTGTTCTGGAAGTTCTAAGAATTCCTCCGATCAGCCGCCTGTGTTTCTTGCCATCTTAATAATATGCACATGGAAGGATGCATCACTACTCATATTAATGCGCAGGTTACCGACTGATTGTGATTCTGGAACTGCGATCCTTCCAGCTCCAGTGTATTTTGTCTGTATTGCGTTTAACGTTGTCTGCTGATAGCGTAGAGCTTGGAACCTTCCAGCATTAAACTATGTATTATTGTTGTCAGCCCACGTATATGTTGCATCAAACTTTTGTTGTAGGTGCATGCCATCTTCAGGATTTTGTATTACCTGGGAAAAGTTTGTACCATCTGCATAGATAGTGATGGTAGCTGAGTGGATGAGGGCATATCTGAGAGGGCCACGATAAAAAGGTAGTGGCCCCAGGAGAGTACCCTGTGGCACACCACTCATCATTTGTGTTTCCTTGGAGATAACCACGTTGGGTACTGCTACCTGATTTCTATCTTTCAGAAAATTATATAGCCACTCTCCAAATATGCCGAAATCATGCCGTTTGTGACATATCGTTCAATGATCGACTTTATCAAAGGCCTTCGCAAAATCAAGAAATAGCACATTCACATTTGGAAGGTTAAGCAGCTGTTTCAACACACAGTCGTAGTGCTGTTAGAGCTGTGTCAGGCAGCTTCTTCCTGGTCGGAAAACATGCTAGATATCAGTTAGCAAGTGATTTTCTCCCAGGAACATTTTTAGTTTCCTTCGGGCTCTCCGTCCCACAACTATGTTGATGCGCAACGTCCGAGAGATAGGTTTATAGTTTTTGGCATCCACGCTGCTGCTTCCTTCAACTTGCACGGAAGTTTGTCAGGTTTGGTGACTTGCATGTGCCTTAAGTGTGAGGTGAAAACACTTTTGAATTGATCATTCAGTGTTACATTATACTCATTAGGTTTCCTGTGAGGAAGCCATCTTTTTGGAGGAGTGGCTCTACTCTGTAGGCAGTTTTTTTTAGCAAACTTCAAGAAAGTTTTAGGGTTAAATTTTATATTTTCTGAAACCTAGGCTTCTTTGTCTGTTCTCTCTTTTTCATGGAAGTGTTTCAGATTTTTCTCAATCTCCAGCAGTTTCGTTTTAAGGTGGAATTTTCACTGCCGTCAACGAAATTTAGCAGTTCGGCAATAAAAGACCGTTTGAATAAGTACCAGTCTTGGAAAAAAAAGTACCGGGATCGATTTGTTCGACTAAACCCTTCAAATCGGAGCCCCAATATGACCGCAGTCTAATGACTGAAACAAAAGTTAAAAGTCAGAATTTAAAGGCTAAAGCCATGTTCCGTAACCAGGACCTTTCTTGTTTTTTTTTCTGCCGTAAGCAGCCTGATTAAAAGTGCAATGTGAGAGGCCTGATGGTGGGCTCATAAAATTGCTCCAGGTGGATGATCATGAATTTTAATCACATTTATTTTATTACAAATGTTTCACGTAGTTGAATATCAATTTACAAGTGTTACCACAAGCTGCTTTACTGACTACTTCGCAACTCTTCTGTATCAAACCGATACGCATAAACACATACATATATGACACTAATCGCTTCTTTCTTTTTTAGGTTGAGAAGTTCACTTTGTAACGAATTTGTAACGATATCGGCCCCACTGCGTGGTACTTTGGGAGAAGCATCTGCCAGCACACACACACACACACACACACACACACACACACACACACACACACACACACACACACACATGTATATATGTATGTATGCATGCATGTAGTATCATATATGTATGTGTGGACGTGTGTGGTGTGTAATATGCAAGACACATTTTATTACAAATGCGTACCAGCAATAAGAGATACATTGCGGTAAGAAGCTATTTATTTTGAGGAGCAAATTCTTTCATAAGTACTAAAATATCACCGATTACACAAGGCATTTAAAAAAAATAACGCAATCGTTCTAATAAAAAAAACCCAGAAAAACGTTATATATTATATCAAAACAACAGGAAAGCCGATACCAACGTTTGTTTATCACTAAACTGTGTTTTATAGAAGAAGCATGGCTATGTGGTAAGAAGTTTGCCTCCCAACCACATGGTTCCAGGTTCAGTCCCACTTCGTGGCACCTTGAGCAAATGTTTACTATAGCCCCAGGTCGACCAAAACTATGTGAGTGGATTTAGTAGACGGAAACTGAAAGAAATCTGCCGTCATGTGTGTGTGTGTTTGTGTGTGTGTGTATGTATGTAAGTATGTATGTATGTAAGTATATATGCTGGTTTGTTTTCATCCCCGTAGCATAGAGACGGAAGAAGTACCGAATTTTTTTTGTAAAAATAGATACTAAGTTCGACTTGTTTGGTTAAAACCCTTGGTGCCCAACACGACCGCAGTTCAATGGCTGGAAAAAGGAAAAGATAAATGCATAATCAGCATCTATTTTATCATTTGTGTCTTTTTCGTCGTATCCTTTAAACTGGATGCAGCTTCATACCATTTCTGGAAATAAACGCATTCAAATGAACGTTTGCATGACTCTCGCACAAAACACAGTATCTTTGACTGTTACATTCCGACTGATTTGTTTTTAGAATGAAATTCACATAACTGTATGTTCCGGACTTACTACGTGTCTTTTTAAAATAATTTGTGCTGCTTCCAAACAATTACCGTATTTGGCGAAGTCAAGGGCATAAATTTTTTCCCATAATGTCACAAAAATTTACCGTTCTTTCTAAAGAACGAAGGTTAAATTTGTGTGTTGATTTGAACCTTAAAGGAAGTTATTTATGCTAAACTTACACTGACTTCCTAACGTACTTTGGGCTTTTTCAACCACTAACAATCCTTCAACTATATTCCTTCATGCATCAAAGACATCTATTTTACTTCAACCTTCTCTGAAGTTATCGTCCCGGTTGACTTCAAAGCTCACAACTCGTCTCAAAATCATTTCATACTATGACGCCGGTGCAGAAACAGAATTCTTCGTCGTTATCCTCGTCTCTCTATATTAACTTAGTTTCATCCTGAACACGAATTTCTGTCAGATATACGCAATATTTGAGAAAGACAAGTGAAGAAGGACACACTGGTTAGCTTTCTTACCTCCAAATCCAACCCCTGCCAAAACACCACCGTTTCTAGTAGCAAATATGAAGGTTTTCTCCGCGGGAAGATCCTTCGCAAATTCTCCCGCAGTAGCCAATATTTTTGTTCCTTTGCCAAAAGGATTTCTACTTTATGGAATTTTCTTTTTTTTTTTTTTACGGCTCAACTTTCATTGTCCAGAAAAATTTCTTAAAAAAGTTACAGAGGTTTAAATTTTCGTAATTTTTACCGCGTCAGAAAATAGGATTTGGAAGCTGTCATTTTGAGCGTGGCTGCACGTGTTGTCAACCGTAAACAAATGAAATATTGCCAGACCTCATATGTTTTAAGTATTTAATAAGCGAAAAATGACCACGTGGGTAAGCAGCTTGGTAACAATTTAGCTTGTTACTATGGAAACAGGAACCTATATGTCTGTAGCTTTCGATTGGCTAAAATTACCCAAAATTTGCAAACTTTAAAAGCTATTAACTCTATTTATTGATTTATGGCGAAAATTAATTTCATCTCAATGATTATCATACAAAAATACTTCATACACCAAACATGAAATCAATTGGAACAAAAATTGAAGAAATTGAAAAGTGGCAGCCAAACAGAAAAGATCCGAGATCCGGAGACATTGATTGGTTCGAGAGTATGTCTAGGCTTTACATCTAGTGAAGTGACATTCTTTCCTAAAAGCAGACTAGCTGCGTACCAACGCCACACGAACTCTTCCGAGTCACTCGTTTCTCTTCCTCAAGTCTCCCCGCTCAGGGTAGCAAACTACCTATTACGCCCAGTCCTTTCTAATCTGAAGGTCGACTCTCTAGAGTGTTCTCCTTCATATATTTCCTCTGCAAAGGTTGACTTCAAAAGAAATGTCATATACACTACCTTCATCGGTTTTGGGTGGGGTACACAACTAACATACCTATACGTGTACAATATTGTATGCACACTAACTTGAGCAAGTATGATGAAATCATTGCTTCGCTGAATGGGTTTAATAACAACAAAACATTTCCATTGTTGACAAAATAATTAAATTTTTTAGTCATTAAATTAATGTTATCCGATTTTTTAAATGTTCATTGCATTCAATTTATCAATATAAGAAGGCCCTTCAGGTTACCTGACGCAACATGTCGACCGAATAATTTGCCGCTTTATTCATTTATTCATTTATTTATATTACTGAAAATATATCTGTCTATTGATTTATATTTTGTTCTATCTAACTGTCAATGCCTTACTATATTTTTTGTTTATTTATCTAGGACTATCATCACACATGACTGAGTAGCACTGCATACATTTATGGGAAATCGACACGTCACACTAATATTACTCGTCCCCTACAAACTAGCATTACTCACCGCCCTCAATACAAGAAATAAAGACATATTCAGATCATTCTGAAAGTCAATTATTTCTAACGTTTGAACTTTTCCACCGACTGTGGTCAATAAAATAACTACTAGCCATCTGATAAATTCGATTTAGCAGTAAATAGGAAGAATCGTTAGCGCGTCGAACAAAATGCTTTATAGTAATTGTTCCAGTATTTTACGTCTTGGTTTCAAATTCTGCCTAGGCCATTGTCATGTTTGCTATTCATCCTTTCGAAATAGATAGAATAGTATAATAAGGAAATAGTAAAATAATTCTTGCTACTATTGGCTTGAAATTTGAGCAGGAGTTGATTTTATCTAACCCAGTGTTTAACTGGTATTTTATTTCATCGACCCTGAAAGGATGAAGGGCAAAGTGGACCTCGGTGAGATTTGAGTTAAGAACGTAATGAGTCGGAAGAAAAGCTGCAAAGCATTTTGCCGGCGTGCTAACGATTCTCTTTTCTACTCTAGGCACAAGGCCCGAAATTTTTGGGGAGGGGACAGTTGATTAGATCGACCCCAGCAACTGGTACTTAATTTATCGACCTCGAAAGGATGAAAGGCAAAGTCCACCTCGGCGGAATTTGAACTCAAAACATAAAGACAGACGAAATACCGTTAAGCATTTTGCCCAGTATGCTAACGTTTCTGCCAGCTCACCGCCTTAGCGAAATAGGAAAATAATAATAATAAAAAATGTACCCAAACAAGTAAGTATTGTGTTGCCACCCTATCTTCCTCCAGCTTTTGCATTTTGGGCGTTCCACTGGGTTAAGGAAGACAGCGTAGGTGGAGAGGGTGTCTATGTTTGTTTGCGACGAAATTAGAACCTAAAAAACATCAGGGAAATGTATGGTGCATACAGAGTCTGGAACAACTGCATGTGACAGCCGCATTGCACCTTTATTATGAATGTTGGTAGAATCATTAGCACGTCGGATAAAATGCTTAATGGCATCCCTTCCGGCTCTTTACGTTCTGTATGAAAATGCCGCCAAGATCAACTTCACCTTTCATCCTCTCAAGGTCGATAAAATGAATAACTAGACCAGCACTGGGGTCGATGTAATAGACTTAACCCCTCCCCTAAAATTGCTGGTCTTTTGCTAAAATTTGAAGCCATTAGGGATTGTGTGACCTTGTAACAAATTGATTTATAATTATGAGAGTCGGTTTATTGTTGTTGCTTAGCACTAGGTTGGATCCCCAACAAGCATTGCACGATAATCTCATTTTTCTTTTATATTTTAGACATAGTTTATCAAAGACTATATTACCCGATGTCTTCGTTTTAAGAGAGTTTGGTAATTTGAAGGAAATTAGGCTGCTATTTCTGACGGATCGAATGGCCACAAAAAGGTACTTGCTGGATTCATAAGATTTTCGATGATAGATACAGTAAAGGGCTCCCGCAAAATCAACACAATATTCTGTGATGTCCCTATGGTTTGCTTTGAAGTGATGCATTTGGAGCTAGCCAACTCTACTATTAACTCAAGTAACAATATTATAAGGACTAGCAGAAAGACCACCCACCGGGCAGTTTAGCCCCTTGATAATATTTTCATATTTGATTCCCATTTCTAATATCTTTATATTTTACGTCTAATTATTTCTTTGTATAATAGTGCTCACTTGCTTAGTAAATATTGCTTTCATTATTTTATCACAATCATAATCTCTCTTTTTAAAACAAACATCACAGTAGCCCAACAACAGAGGGAGAAGCAGCTTGCCAAGTTTTACCTTCCCCTCAAAGCAACATAGAGATTTTAATTCAGCATCCCATCTGTAAGCTTTGCAGTGTATGTGAGAGAGGGAGAATATTGCAAACAATGAAAGAAATAAACATGAAACGAAAAAATCGTATAAATGAAAGGGCATTACTACCGACTTTGTTGCCTCATAACATCCAGAAAAATGGATACTTTTTAACAAAATTTTCTATAAATACTGCTTAGATGTGGCTTCAGAGTGTATAGGGATTTATGGGAAAGAATTTTTGCGAGGGGGTGGAGAGAGGAGCTTCAGAAAATTCATACGATCTGATTTTTTTCCTTCATAACTTTCAGGAAGATGGGTATCTTCTAAAGAAGATTTATACAAATTCCTTTCAAACGGCATAGATTACGATTATAAAGCAAGTTGTGGGGAACATTTTTT
>NC_068987.1:59113377-59113732 GCF_001194135.2 Octopus bimaculoides | reverse complement strand
GCTCACACACCTTACAGTTTTTCATTTAAACTACATAATACGCAGAATTATAAGGCACAGGGTCAATCATTGCAAATGGTTGGTTTCAATCTCACAGAGCAAGTGTTCTCCCACGGTCAACTTTACGTTGGATGCTCCCGTGTTGGCAGGCCACACAGTCTATACATTTGTGCATCAGAAACGAAAACGAGAAACGTTGCCTACAAAGAAGCACTCTACTGAAAAGACGGCATTTCTTCACATCTTCCAAATCACCCCTGTCATCTGCCGCCTCAAAAGCTTCGTACTTGCCGTGCCAGCCAACGTAAGTCGCTGACACACAACTTCACTCACTCACTCTGCCTCTCTTTCTCAC
>NC_068987.1:59106645-59113367 GCF_001194135.2 Octopus bimaculoides | reverse complement strand
TTACGGAATCAACTGCTTACAAAAATTGGGATTAATATATAATTTCTTTCTATGTTCATAATTAAATAAATGTTTTAATTAGACAGACGTCCAATAGAATAGCTCTCAGAAACAGACTACGTACAAATTTATTTCTTCACAACTCCTGAAGCCATTTTCTGACGAGGTGGCGGGGTGAAATCTTCATACAGCTAGAGGCTCCAACCGAAACAGGGGACCCGAAATGATAAGGTTGAGATAAGGTTAGATTATGCCTAACCGAAAACGACCACAACCAAACAGACCGGGTGAAACCGGGTTTAGCTGCTAGTATATATATATTGAAATACATCTTATCAACAGTAGTTACCTTCAATGCGATCTTCTAACATGAAATGGTTTTCTACCTCTGTTATAGGATGTTATTCACAAGAAATATGGCTGCTATTTTAAACTGGCCGAGCTACCACCCACAGGTTTCATTGTTGACTCAAACCTTACTCACTACATGTGAAATAACCAGACACTGTCCTTCAAAGCATAACTATATCACACAAATATGTCATAACGAATTCGTTTATATTATTAGTTGTAAACTATAAGCTATTCTTTTATAATAATAATATTTTGTATTCTTATTTATTCAATTCAGAAGTTTGAGAAAACATTTTCTTCCCATGGTAAAAGATATCCTTTTGTTCATACTGAAAAATAAAGTTGTTGGAGCAACTTTACTGCACTTTACAAACACCAATTTTACTTATTAATTTATTTATTACCAAATTTATAACTGTTTATTCTTTTTTCTTTTTTACGTAGGTGTAAAACTATTATTTAAAGAGGGCACTCGCATAGTTGGTGTTGTAAGTGAAACATTTAATCAAAATTATGACTTTAGTGATGAGTACAATCACTATTTAGATGATTAATTCAGTTAAAACAAATCTGTTCTACTTTAGCGTGTGGTCTACCGCTATCTCGTCTACGCAGTGAAACACCCAAGTTAGGATTAGGGTTAGGGTCATAGTTAGGATTAGGGTTAGGGTTGTAGTTAGAATTATGGTTAGGGTTTAGTGTTCGAGTTAGGATTTAGGATTAGGATTAGGTTAGGTTTTTAGGGTTAGGGTGAGAGTAGGGTCAGGGTTTAGGGTAAAAGCTGGAGTTTAGGATTAGGGTTATACTGAAGGTTAGGGTTAGACTGAACGCTAAATTGCAAATGGCCAGGTAGACCGCACGCTTAAGTACCACCAAAGACTCTACTAATCCAACAGGGAGAGTATTTACGTAGCCGTTCGTCTCTATTAGAAACAGCAGTCACATGTCCTTCATATCATAGCTTACCGTCTAGAATAAGAAATATATTGGATAGTGTAGAATACCTTTGATCATAAGTTTGCACAGGCCTGACCTGGTGCTAAATGACGACAGCAACAATAACAATAAAGCCTTGTTGAGAGTGTACCCTCTTGCATAGACACAAGGTCTTCAGGTAATAGACTGTAAATGAGTGGGGGGAGTGGGAGAATTGGATAGCATAACGTTCGTGTCTTTGTCAATGTTATAGTAACTCTAGTAATTTCTCACCGGGAAATATTATAAAATACACGTTCACATTCTATTGGAAAGTTATGTTGTTGTTATTGTGGTGGCGGCGGCGGCGGCGGAGGTGGTGGTGGTTGTGGTGGTGTTTGTGTTGGTCATCGTTGTCGTCTTCGTGATCGTCGTCGAGGTTGTCGTGCTTATGGGTGTGTACCTGGCGGAACGCTAACTTTGGCGGATCCAGCCTAGACTTACCCACTCTCTATTTAGACTGTGTTCAGGACTATATATATATATTATCCAATGCGTTCATGGGTGTAAACTGAGAGATATTTGGTCGTTATTTCTAAGAGATCGAGTAATTCCGTGAGGCAGCGAGCCCTAACCATTTTGCACCTCGGACCTGTTTCATGTATAACAGTTTTTCCACTTATTGAGGGATCTCACGCATAGCAAAACACAATAAAGTGCATAATACACATTGTAATTATTACGTACTTGTAATTATACACATTGTAATTTACTGCATACTTGTAATTATACATACTCGAATATATTAAATATATGCATAGTGCATATATAATGTAAGAACACCCTGTAGACTGCAATAACCAATAAAATAGAAATAAAATCTTAAAATGCATGCTTTCTGTGCTGCCCGTTCTGCTCTGCGGCCCGGTATTAATCTGCGGCCCGGTACTAGTCTGCAGCCCAGTTCTGTTCTGCAACTTGGTACTGGTCTACGGCCTGGTACTGGTCTGCGGCCCGGTACTAGACTGCAGCTCGTTTTCTGTTCTGCAACTTAGTAGTGGCCTGGGGCCCGGTGCTGGTCTGCGGCCCGGTACTGGTCTACGGCCTGGTTCTGGTCTGCGGCCCGGTAATGGTCTACAGCCCGGTAATAGTCTGCGGACCGGTTCTGTTCTGCAGCTTGGTACTGGTCTGCGGCCCGGTACTGATAATTATATTGTACATGATAAAACTAGTAGTGGTTATTAAAATAAAATGGGATATCATCGGACCCAGGGAAGTCATTCACTTGCAATGTATAAAGTAAATTTACAACTGTCTTTATTCATCTTTTACCATTTCACTATTAAAAGCTTATACAATCCATTTTTAGAGTATAATTTATAAATTACCATGTTAAATTAGTTTAGTCGTGATACCCCAGTCACCACTCAGGTGGGTGATAGGCATAACAACTACTTAAAAGTGGGGCCGCTACAAAACAAAAGTTAAGAACCACTGAGCTAAACCATCATTCGTAGTTCGACATGCTATAATAGAGCTATACAATACAAAAAGCAAATCGTTCTCGACAAACTCTTTTTGTTTCTCTATCAAGTTAGAGAACAGGTTTTTTAAGTCTTAAATGAATGGATGACCACACCTAAAAATGTCTTGGGTGTTGAGGTCTACCCAAAGTGATTCACTCTGTGTTATATCTATTGTTTATCAATCTTCTTTTCATATGCGGCTGCTCAGAAACTAAAAATTTCGCTAAGTGATATTTATGCTCGCTTAAACGTGGATATTCTCTGTTAGAACAAACTGTACTGTTGTAGAAACCATGAGAGAAATTCTCACATTAGCTTTTAGTCTCCCCGTTAACAATATAAACAAGGGAGCATTTTGCACCAAAAGCCTATGTCAGAGTTTCTCACCGTATCTACTGCACTATAGTGCGTTCTAACAAGATATACACGTTTAAGTGGGCATAAATATCGATTTCAAATTTTGGCACAAGACCAGCAACTTCAAAGGAGGAATATGTCGACTACTTCGACCTTCCTGTTCAAGTGGTACTTATTTTATCGACCCCGAAAAGATGAAAAGCAAAGTCGACCTCGGCGGAATTAGAACTCAGAGCATAAAGATGGACAAAATGCCGCCACCACCTTAAAGTGGGTATAAATATTACCTCTTGGTATTAATACTACTTCTGTTGCTAATATATATATTTTTTACCTACAATTACACCAGCGGCAATAGTGATTTCGATTTTGGGCATAGAGTCAAAAGTGTTTTTCTTTCATTTTTTTTTTGGTGGGGGGGAGTCAATTACATCGATTCCAGTACTTTACTGGTGCTTCACGAAAGGATGAAAGAAAAAGTTGACCTCAGCGGAATTTGAACTCAGTACATAAAGATGGCCAGAAAAAATGCCGCTAAGCATTTTGTCTGGCGTGCTAACAACTCTGCCGGCTCACTGCCTTAACAACAACCACAATCATAATATCAATAACAGTGGCCACTCAATCAACTAGACACAACAGCGAAATCTGTTTTCAACCAATTACGTAATCTTAGAAGGCGGCGAGCTGGCAGAAACGTTAGCACACCGGGCGAAATGCTTAGCAGTATATCGTCTGTCTTTACATTCTGAGTTCAAATTTCGCCGAGGTCGACTTTGCCTTTCATCTTTTCGGAGTCGATAAATTAAGTACCAGTTGCGCACTGGGGTCGATTTAATCGACTGGCCCCATCCCCCAAAATTTCGGGCTTTATGTGTAGAGTAGAAAAGAATAATGTAATCCTAGATAATTCCTCACGCAAGTAAGAAGGAATGGTCATGGCTAGAATGCTCTTTTTCATAGCTGTGCTGGATCATGGTTGACTTAATGCTGAATAACAATAGCTACTACAGCAATCGCAGCAACGGCAATTATATATTTAACGAATTCATTCATATTATTCATAGAATGCTTACCTGTTTATTTATTTATTTATTCATTTATTTATTAGAACATTCACCTCAATTCTTCACAGTTGCTCTATAACACACACATACACACACACACACTCACAATACGTGAGTGTGAGTGTGTGTGTGTGTATCTCTCTCTCTCTCTCTCTCCCTCTGTATACACACACACACACACACACACACACATATATATATATATATAAATACTTGTTATTGGCGAATAGTCTGAAAGATAATTTGATTTAATTGTGAAAATTACTTAGCTTTATTTGTTACATATGACAGTAACTGATATTCAAGCCAAGACAACAATTGCAGCTGGTGTATGAGAGAAGAGCTGAACAATTAAATAAATAAATAAATAAATTAGCAAATAAATAAATAAAAGCAAAAATAGAAGAAATAGAACATTTTAGTTAGCACCTAGTTTTGTAATGTCGTTTGTTTTTATATACGTATCCTGATAAAAGTAAAATTAAAGACCGTTAAAATGGACGATTAAATGTGTTGCGTAGTATTATTCGGTCTGGCTCTTTCCACCAAGATCAAATTTTCTTTTGACACTTTAGGTATTGATAAATAAAGTAATCATTGGAGTCCATCCTTCACTCTGTTTCTCTGTAGTGTATCTCTTTTTGAAGTCATCTCTACAGATATTCTATAGAAATCTGTAGAGATGACCAGCACTGATTTTCTTTTACGACGTTTTGTATCCGAGACGCCTAATGTAGACGATAATGAGGTCGAATATGAAAAATGTCTTAGTGGATGATTAATAGGTCGGATGGGTGCTGATGAAAGAAAAAAACTCCTGAAACAAGGCGTATACACACTCATTACCCATTTTTCATCTTCGATCTCATTGTTGTTTACATCAAGCGTCACGGGTATGAAACGCCGTAACAAGAATCAGTGCTAGCTATAATTTCTATAAAATATCTGGAGAGATAACCTTAACAAATGATGTAATAGCACTGTGACACTGTAGAACACAGGGTGGATCTATTTTAAAACGGGGGCCACATTTTTCATTAATGTTTTACGTAGTGTTTTTGGTACGGAAAGACTTTCAAACTTCGTATACTTATCTATTTTGTGTTATAGAACAGAAAAATATTTTTGTATTCGAATTTATTTCATGTAAAAAATTGTCTTATTTCGATAATTTCAACCAATCACTGACAAATATTCAGTTGTTTACATTTACTCCTTTTGCTGATTAAGCGATGTAAAGCATATTTAATCTCCATACCTTCGTTTTATTTGCTTTTTTCATTTTAAATTTGCTTTAACCCTAACCCTAACCCTAACCCTAACCCTAGGGTTAGGGTTAGGGTTAGGGTTAGGGTTAATTGTTTCAGAATCGTTTGTTTATGTAGTCGGCACTTAATGTATATCGGCTGAATGGACGTCAGTGATTGGTTGAAATTACAGAAATACGACAACTTTAACATGGAATAACTTATGGATTTCTTTTTTTTTTTAAGAAGACTAAGAGAAAAAGATGTTTTATATGACACATTCTACCAGTGTTCCAAGTTTCAAAGTGTTTCGTTAATGAAAAATGTGGCCCCCGTTTTAAAAAAGATCCCACAGGGTTGACTTATAAAAACGTTTAATATACTTTGTGGTATACTATTGTTGCATAAAGAAATACGATGTCTTTACAAATCATTAATATTAGATTGTATTTGTAATTCAAAGGCTCATTTCTGATCATAATGTGAGACGCTGATTTGACCCGAGAATTGCGTTTAATGCACAGCTGACTGTGGAATATCTAGCTGTTTATACGTTAATTTTACGTGCAGGGGTTCAGTTAGTTGAACAATCAAATGTTCATTGTCAAGACCCACACCATATCCTGGTGTCAATGATTCTTATAAGAGCTGGGTGAGATTAGGTAAAAATTACGTATGACATGGATATGATTCCTTTTTAATACCCCTTTCATAAAAACATGTGTAGGAGGTTCGGTATTAAAAAGTCATTCTGTACTTGTCATGTATAATTGTCGCAACCCCGCCCCATCAATCAGTTATTGTACGACTCGCCAACACTAAGATGCGTAGATCTCGGCCATCAACGTTTGATAATTCAACTAACAAAATTAGTGATTGGGAATTCAGGTTTATCTATCTATCCATAAGTACAGTTCTATATTTAAGAGATGAGGAATTATTTACATTATTTACATTATCTACATTTGACGCATATGGCGTAGTGGTTAAGAGCGCGGGCTACTAACCCCAAGGTTCCGAGTTCGATTCACGGCAGCGACCTGAATAATAATAATAATAATAATAATAATATAATAATAATAATAATAATAGTAACATCGATAGGAATGAGAACCCAGGTTCGAAATTTCCCCAAGACACCTGACGAAGGCTGGAGGGTATATCAGCCGAAACGTTGTGTTAACAACAAACAAGATGAGGACGAATATCCGTCAAATGTAGATAATGTAAATAATGTATCCATAAGTATACACACA
>NC_068987.1:59101755-59105719 GCF_001194135.2 Octopus bimaculoides | reverse complement strand
GACAAACGATGGTGGTGTGTTTACGTCCCGCATAACTTAGCGGTTCGGCAAAAGAGACCGATAGAATAAGTACTAGGCTTCCAAAGAATAAGTCCTGGGGTCGATTTGCTCGACTAAAGGCGGTGCTCCAGCATGGCCGCAGTCAAATGACTGAAACGCGTAAAAGAGTATACATACATGCGTATACGCATGTACACATATGCATACGTACATACATACATACATACGTACATACATATCATGAGCTTCGTGACCTCGGTTTGAAATAGTTTTTTTCCTTATTTTTTTGTTCGGGGCATTCAACGTTATCTCACTTCCAAAGATTTGGCTGCTATTTCTAGCACGCCCTGCTACCATGTAACAGCTATTTGTAATAAAGGATCGGACATACCAAGCTACCCTGCATGGGGGTAGCTTTCAAAGTGGAATGTCATATATTTATAAAGATTCCATGCCAAGCGTTTGACATGATCACTCCCTTCTATGTTTTGTGTTTTACGTACAAAGTACCCATGTACTACTTTTTCAGCGAACCGGTCCATTTCTTTTAATTCTGTTTTTCTGATAAACAGATTTTACTAATGCTTCTCGAGGAGACGTCTGTATCAGCTCTTATTCCATACGCCTCTTCAAGTTCATTAGCTATCCTAATTATGATGTTGATTTCACGCTCACAAACTTGGGCAAGAAAGTTACTGAACTCTGTCCTTTGCTGCAAATGTTGATTCAGTGTTACAATATGTGCTTCATATGACATCAATATAGATTTGAGACCACGACTACCATCCTTGCTTGGGAAGTATAGCCTATCTACATCTCCATTAATGTTGATGTTTTCTGTAACACTGAGAAGCTTGCGAGTTCGAACTTCTATCTCATTGAGTTCTTATAGTGACCAATTAAGAAAGCCAAATCTAGGCATGAATACAGGCACTGCGAAGGTATTGCGGGAAATATGCTCGTAAGCTGAGAGTTCTGATTGCCATACTCTCTTTACTCTTCTGAGGTATTCATTTCTGGTCTTGTCCTCATTTATGGGTCCATCATATCTGACATTCTCATCTTGTCCAAGATACCTATAATTGTCACCTGACAAGAGGTTGTATTGTCAAACCGTTTATTTTCAAGTATTCGGAGAGCGTAACGTTTCCACGTTTTATTGTCAGCAATGCACATTCGAACTCACCGAATTCCATTCCAATGTCTAGAAAATTCGGCTATGACGTCAAATTGATTTTTTATGCGGTCGATATTTGGCCCATACAGTTTCAGGTTGTCGACAAAGAAAAGATGGGAAGCACCTCTGGGTTCATTTTAATGTAAACAGGTATGGTTGTGGGTTTAATGAGAGGACAAAGAGCAACACCGACAGAATATAACCCTGAAAGATATCTTTTTGGTAGTGAATGCTATCTCAATTTGTTCCTCATCACTCCTAAGGAGCAAAGAGGTGTGCCAAGCCTTGGTCAGATGTTCCTAGCACTCACTAGTGGTTGTGAGACTGGCTAACTGTAAAAACCTTGATAATCCACCCATGGATTATGCTATCAAAAGCCTTCTGGTAGTCCAGTCACACTTCATTTAAGTTACTGAGATATCTTACTGTTTCTTGGATCATTTTGTTAATTAGTAGCAGCTGTATACAGCCCCCACACCTTCTTCTTTCCTCCAGCTTTCTCAGGTGTTATGATGTTGTTTTTGGTGGCACAATGATCTTGCAAGAACAGATTGAGACACCCAATGTATAATTTGTACATGATGTTCTGGTTGGCTATTGGGCAGTAATTTTTAGCAAGGGTGGTTTAACTATTTTAGGAAATGAAAAGAGTAGTTGCAATTGATAACCAGTGGGGCAGTTCTTGTGTGCCCTTGATACTTTCGCCATACATCCGTATGAGATCTCGCCGAGAGTGGAGATTTGCATGTATAGGTGATTGTTATTATTCCACAACAAAAAAAGCTTACCCAGATGTGCGCCTTAGATAGGAATTTTCGTGGTGCAGATCCACAATCTCCCGAAAAATACGGAGACCTCGGAATAAAACAAGAGAAAACAGGGATTGAAAAGTATGTCACCGTAATGTTACGGTATTATCAATGATGTATTTATATCTTTTCATATGTGTTGATATTTGATCCTGTAATACAAATAATTTGCAACAGTATTCTACCATGAAATTTTTTTTTATCATTTACTTGTTTTATTCATGTGTTGGGACACCACCTTGAAGGGTTTAGTCAAACAAATCGACCCTAGTACATTTATTTTTTTAAGGCTGGTACTTATTGTCTCTCACTTTTGATGAACCGCTAAATTACGGGCACGTAAACAAACCAACATCACTTGTCGAGCGGTAGTGGTGGGCACAATATAAACACAGACACACACGCACTTACACATAAATACACAAATACACACATACATACACCCGTATACATACATACACCCGTATACATACATACACCCGTATACATACATACACCCGTATACATACATACGCATACAGATATACACATATAAATGCATACGTATATACATATATACATATACATACACACACACGCGAGCGCGCGACGGGCTTCTTCCAGTTTTTATCTACCAAATCCACTCACAAGGCTTTAGTAGGCCCGATGCAGAACCCACTGCAGAACCTACTGCAGAACCACGTGGTTGGACAGCGAGTGCTCAACAAGACAACCACGCCTGCCTCAAATATTGAAGTGATCTTTATAATTAAATGTTCTGGTTTTCTTGTACAGAATATCCCTGAATTGTTTTTTGTGAATACGGAAACGGTTTAAGCTGAAGATTATAGGGTAAATTTTAAGATCGCTTATAAGATAAATGACATTGTTTCAAATGACACTATAATATTGTTTAACGAGTACAGAAAATTCAAAAAAAGTAGACAGTATAAAAGTATGTTAACATTCCACTTTGAATGTTTATAATTTCACGGGCTTAGTGCCGCATCAACTTAAAACATTAATTAGTTATTTCTGAACGGATTTTCCAATTATCACGAATATGCCAATTAGCACACCCTCGTGCTAGCTGAGAAGTTTTTTCTATATGGTTATGTGAGCGGTCTGTGACAGAAGCATTACAGGGACTGGTTAAATTATTTTGCTGTATTCATTGATATCTCTTTGTGTTCTGAGTTCAAATCCTGCCGAGAACAACCTTGCTTTTTCATCTTTTCATGAGCAGTAATATGATAAATATAACCACAAGGGGTCAAGTTAATCCACTGTATTCTGTCTTCACATTTCATCATCACAGCCATAATTATCAGTTATAGTTGTAATGATGAAATGTTAAGGTAATTATCATAGATATGAGTAACACGAGCAAGTATAATTAAAATGCTCTCTGGTGGGAATTTTAATTGTCCTAATCTGCGTAGTCAGTCTACGTTTCGTATTCTTTTCTTGATTTTAGTCGTTAGAATACGGTCATGCTAAGGCACTGTCTTCTCTGAGATTTTAGTTGATTATACTAAATCCAAAACTTTATTTAATACATATTTTCTCAACCTCTATTTATCGAATGGTGAGGTTCGTATGAGCTTTGTCTCTCTATGGATATAAAATATTATAAAATATTTCACAAATTTACAAAATTTTTTCTCTCCTTATCTTGAAGTTGTCTATCAAATTCAATGACAACCACTTCCTCGTTCAATTATGATTATTTTGATGGATGTACGTCCGAATTCTTGTTGTGCTGCTTTGGTTAAAGACAGAACTTGCAAATGCTTGATTAGAGAGATTAGATATTAAAATGGTATTTAGCTTCGCCCTGAGGTGTTCGACTTGTGTCTCCAGTGTTTTTTTTTTTTACTTTATCTATCTTTTCAGGGTTAATAAAAAGAAATAATAAGTATCGTCTGAAATTTACAGAGATACATTTAATCAAGTACACCACCTTCTCCTTGGTCCACAGACAACACTATTATAAATA
>NC_068987.1:59098080-59101504 GCF_001194135.2 Octopus bimaculoides | reverse complement strand
ATATATATATATATATATATATAATTAAGAAATGGAGTTAAATGCAGGTGTCATTCAAATCGTTATACTTCCGACATATGTTTCGAAGAAAACATTGATATTATTCCGGAGGGAACAAAATGATGTAAAACAATGCAATCTTCTCGACAGAGAAAAAAAAAGAGAAACAAAACACATCAATAAACCATTTTAACCGAATGTGATTACCGTGTATAGGATGAATGGGAATGCTGGCAAGTTATTTTTTTAAGAAACCGTTTATAGATTTAACGTCAAAGGCAATTTAGAGAAAGAGAAGGAACAGAAAGAAAGAAATTAACAGAAAATTAAGAGTGGAGAAATATAGTGTGACAGATGAATGGGAATAACGCAAATGAGATTTGAGCCCAGCAAAAGAAAGGCATGGTCTGTCACAAATTGTGCACACAAAAAGGTCACAACCACAGCTCGCACATTTTGATAGAATTTGTAAGGCAGTTTCCATGGGTATTGTTTGATTTTTGTAGAGTCATCTTAAAAATTTTATAGCACTCATACACAATTAGATACACGTCCTCTGTTTTATTTAACGATTAATCGAATCGCATTGTTGTAGCTTTCGAATGATGATGCCACTGTGCTGGCTAGGCGGGCAGGCCAACATTCTCACTGAACATAACGCCAGATTGTCGCAGGGTTCCCCATGCACGTCTTCTATTTTCTTTAACGATTAATCGAATTAAATACAGTAAAATATATTATCGGTAAATAATTCATATCACCGTATCGATCAGACTATTAAATGTTATTGTGCATTGCTGGTCACAATGCGCTTCCTCGCATTGTTGTAGCTTTCGCAGGGTTATTCAATTTACAGCTGATCTGACTGAAGCAACGTGAAATGGGGTTGCTAAAAAAAACACAACTTTCCTGCAGGCTAGGAATCGAAACCCCGATCTTGAGTGCAACACCTTAACCACCTGGCCACCCGCCTTCACTAGTAACGAAAGTATCTGCTCGCCACTAATTTGGTTGAGTAGTTTAAGACTTTTGCACTACGATCATGAAATCCCGGGTTCGCTCTCATTGCATGGTATCTGGAGCCAATGTCTCTTACCATGGTCTCGTGATGTTCTAAGCTTTTTGAATGAAACTGGGTAAACTGAAGCTATGTGGTAATTCCGTCGGGTAGATTCTACCTGGAATTCGAGCGAGCCAACTTTGTCGTACATTGTGTAATGCTGATTAAGCCTGAGAAGTACATGAAAGATACATGCGTCCGTGATGCACTCAGCCACTTACGCTATAAAATCAATGTGTAAGTAGTACAACGAATGGAACAAATGGAATAGTCATCGTTGAAAGGGACATAGGATCCATCATCATCTCGTCATCATCATCGAATTCGTCGTCGTCATCATCCTCATCATCATCATCATCATCATCATCATCATCATTATCATCATCATCATTATCATCGTCATTATCATCGCAGTCATCATCGTCGTTGTTGTCGTCGACGTCAACATCCTCATCATCATCGTAGTCGCCATTGCATCGTCACCATTCACACCACCATCATCATCATCATCATCATCATCATTATCATGTCATCATGTCATCATCGTTGTCGTTGTTGTCATCCTCATGATCATCACCACGATCATCATCAATCATGTCATTATCATATCATTCATCTTGAGGCGGCGAGCTGGTAGAGTCTTTCACACATCTTTGTTGTAACCTGTTATTTTATTTTATTTCTTGTATGGTAATCATTGTATTTTTTAACGGAGAATAAATCGTCGCTTACCAGTTCATTTCATCTCAAGTCGTATATCATTTTCACATTTTCCTTATTTATCATCTTCGTTTTAATATAATAGAAGAAATGTGCTCAAGATGCTGCACACTGGAATTGCACTTTGAACCACGTGCTTGCGAAGCGTACTTCATAACGACGCCGACACGTTCCTGCCATTTAAGTTTTGAGTTCCAATTCCTTTCGAGATCGACCATATCTTTCATCCGCCAGAGATCGATACCTACAAATACAAGAGTCAACTGTAAAACTGTGACCTAGAGCCAGTATTAGAAATCTGCTTTTCCGCAAATCTGTATTTCTGCAAGTAAAAATATGACGCAAACAATTTTGTTGTGATGTTCTTTGCTTTTCTCAGAAACTTTAGTGATTTCATTAAAGTGATGGTGTCCTTCAGCTCAAAAATCAAAAACCAGGTCACACAGTCACTCGGTTCACTCGAATGTTATCCCCTCGTTTCTACAGTACTCGACACTTAATGATTAACACAATATTTTTTATAGACAGGGAACAGCTTTCCTAATTGCCTCATAGGACTGGATGGAAAGCTAAGAACCAGGATGCTTGTAATAGCCTTCCAATAAGTTGTCAGATACCATAACAGAGTAACAGAGGATGTTGGTTTCAAGTTTGGAACTTATTTCCACTTAACAGTGTAATATTAATTAAGGAAGTGCTACTGAAGTTGTATTTTAATTTCTTACTGTCTGCCACTCAAGCTTCAGATCTCAACAACCTTTGTACATGGAGCTGAAACACAGCGTGTATCCTGTGTTCTCGGTGAAACTGGTACAATTAAGTCACTGCTTTAGTATTTGACGTTGTGGTTGTTGCAGTTTATGGTGTATCTATTGTTTTTTTAGTGCACTGACGTTACTAAAAATATCAGAACATCAGACTGAATTTTTGGCAATATTTAGATTCATCTCTAGAATTACGAGTTCAAACCTACCGGCTTTGATATGCTGTGTAACTTTTATAGCATGTATTTTGTAAACAATAGTGGTTATGGTTATAGGTTTCCATCGCCAGTGTAACTCAGTGTGGGAACATACGCAACACGTGTCGCAGTTTTTACTGATATGTGTCGGCTTAATTCCGCAGATCGACACACAGGCATACACATATACATACACATATATGAAAACTCACGCATGTGAATACACATGCTTAAACACACATATTCATACAGTTCTATATTTAAGAGATGAGGAATTATGTACATTGTTTACATTATTTACAATTGACAGATATTTGTCCTCATCTTCTTTGTTGTTAACACAACGTTTCGGCTGATATACCCTCCAGCCTTCTTCATTAAGTGTCTTGGTGAAATTTCGAATATGGGTTCTAATTCCTAAGGTATTTTCGATGTTGTTGTTGTTGTTAATAATAATAATATTCAGGTAACTGAAAAATACCTTAGGAATGAGAACCCAGGTTCGAAATTTTCCCAAGACACCTGGTGAAGGCTGGAGGGTATATCAGCCGAAACGTTGTGTTAACAAACAAGATGAGGACAAATATCCGTCAATTGTAAATAATGTAAAAAATACACATATTCATGTACGTTACATATGTGCTGTGCATGTGTTTGTGCATGTGTGTGTGTGTGTATATATA
>NC_068987.1:59091674-59098003 GCF_001194135.2 Octopus bimaculoides | reverse complement strand
ATATATATATATATATATATATATACATACCTTCAGGAAATTCATTATATCAGTAAAAGCAAATATAAACACAATTCTTCCCTAGCATATACGTGTTGTATGAAGTTCGTAGACACTTTAGATGTAGCAGAATTTGATCGATGGATTTTGTAAAGATATGACAGTCATCGAGAGGTAATATCTATCCCCACTTAAACGTTAATGTTCTGTTAGAATAAACTATGCTGAAGTAGATAATATGGGAGAAACTCTCATATTGGGTTTTGGTGCAAAATGCACTCTTGTTTATATCGGCAGCGGGGGCGATATATATCGCACCAAAAGTCAATATGAGAACTTCTCGCATGGTATCTACCACAATATAATTTGTTCTAACAGAACATCCACGTTTAATTGGGGATAAATATTACCTCTCGGTATTAACACTGCTTCTGTCGCTAATATATATGACAACTACCATCTCAAAGAATTTTTATTCATTGGAAAATTCAGTGTGCATAGCTGTGTTGGGTGAAAAAAAATAGTAAGAACTTTAGATTACAAATACTTCGAAGGAAAGCCCAGTTGTTTCATCAGCAGCAAGAATGGTAACTTGCAGAAGTTCTATTCTATGGAGAGAATATATATATATGGTAGATACCATGCGAGAAGTTCCCATATGAATTTCCTGAAGTTCGTCCTTCGTGGGTGAAGATCGCTTACAGCATTGAATAGTTATTGAACTTAGGAAATGGTATATCGTTTCCATTTTCTTCATACGAACATTTAATGCCACTGATACAGAAGAAAGTAATGCTACTAATATAGATATAAACTTAGGCTTACTCCTTAAGTTCTGTTTACATATTTAATGTAATCGGAAGCTGAGAAATGCTTCAATGTATGTAAAAACAACTCGATAGTTAACAAATTACATATTGTATAATTTTTATTTCTTTATTGCCCACAGGGGGCTAAACATAGAGGGGACAAGCAAGCACAGACAAGGGGATTAAGTCGATTACATCGACCCCAGTGCGTAACTGGTACTTATTTAATCGACCCCGAAAGGATGAAAGGCAAAGTCAACCTCTGCAGAATTTTAACTCAGAACGTAACGGGAGACGAAATACCGCTAAACATTTCGCCCGGCGTCCTGACGATTCTGCCAGCTCGCCGCTCTAAAATCCATATTGTATAATGCAATTAAAGCCTGACACACTTCAATGTATCCAGAGGAAATGAAGAAAAGTGTCAGTCAGATAAAAAAATGACTGATAAAGTATATGACAGAGGGATATCAAACGTATCTTGATAAGAGAAACATGGTACATTGTTACAAATATTTTTTACATTATAGATAATGCAGTAAAACTCTACACAACAACGAAATTAGAACCGTCAAGATTGCATAATCACGTCTCCACCCCCTCTCTCTCTCTCTCTCTTGCTGTGAACTCGCTCTTCCTCTCTCTTTCACTTTCAAATTACACCCTACCGCGTTAAAAAACGTAGAACATATTGGTCATTGAAGTAATAGATATACAAATACAAGTGGGGGTAATTGCTATGTTCAGATCACGGCTGACATGGTGCAAAACAACAACACCAACAGCAGCAGCAATAGCAGCAAAAATAAAAAAAGCAGAAGTACTAAGATACTAGTATGTCTGTATTGTCAAAAATATTGACAGGTTTATTAATGATAGAAAATAGTATCTCAAAACAATGGGGAAAGAAACACTTATAAATATCAGCAATCGAGTAAATATATATACATACACAGAACTGAAGAACTTGAACAATCAGATACAGGCGTAATGTCTCAGTTGAAAATATTATCATCCACGTCCTATGTATGTATAGATCGCTGACCACTACACATATTTTTTTCTCTCCTTGTTTCTCTCCTTGTTTCTATCTGTGTTCTTTTCTGTTGAAGAGCGTAGGCTCGAAACGTTAAAGACTTTCACTATTCCCGAGCGTTATACTAATACATCCATTTGTTGTTTACACCACCTGTCCTCATCTGCTGTTTTTTCGTGAATTCTCCATATATATATATATATATTCAATCTGAAAAAGCTGGAGTTTTCAGAAAAAAATATCAGCCAGCTAACACGCGCATTAGAAACACAAACTGTAAGAGGAACATTAGAAATATGCAAGATTTTTCTCAAGTTTAACATGTAACTTTTTTATGCGTGCATCTTTATTGGAAAACAACTCCTCTTACACGAAGGCTTCAAATAAATAAAAACATAAGGAAACGTACATACGTACATCAAAACAATATGAAGAATGTTTATAGAAGCTCCTTACTTCACCTACAGATAGATTTCGTCAATATTTAAATATATAAAAATATATATGTTCTCATTCTACATGTTCCAGCAAAACGGATGCACACAAGTCTTTTCTAGTAGGGCTGAAGAGAAACTAGACAATAACAATAACGATTAAGATCTACATCTATAGAAAAAAAATGAAGATGGTTAATACTAAAAGTTCAGCAAAATGAATAATTGTTGTCAAGAAACATCTACAAAATCTTTGAATTGTTGGCAAAAGTGATACTACGAAATTTTCTCACCAGTCAAGTAATTTATGCATGTCATGAATAACAGAAATGGGCGGAAAAATGCACTTTCTGATAAGTATTTTAATATATACAACCTATACATATTGGTTTAAACAAATATACGCACCGTACAAACACGAGAGTTATTGTATTTCAAGAAATACTTTAAATACTCTTTGATAGCGTGTCGTTTCTGAGAAATACTTTCCATATTTGATTATTTGATTACTACCGTCATATGTGCAGTCCAATATGACTTCATTGAGAGAAATATAACATGTTAAGTTGGTCTACGAGTACTTAGCATCGGGGATAGATAATAAAGTGACCCTATATTTCAAGTATCTAATTAGCATAGCAAGATTTCTTATAAACTTATAAAAGCCTTATTCGCAGGGAAGGGGCTACAGTCTGTCTAAATGGTCCTTATAACATGACTGATACTTATTTTATTGACGATAGCAGAAAGAAAGGTGCAATAAACCCTGTGAGATTTTGAACATAGAACTTTGAAAGTGACGAAAATATATGTCAAGAAATTTTGTTCAGTTTTCAATTATTTTCGCCACTACAGCTTTTCCGCCAAAATATGAAAAGGACGAAGAAAACGATTTAATATCGCATGAGATTCTACAGTTTCAACTTCTAATTCTTCTTGAGCAGTGGCCCTTAACCTGTTTAGGTGTACCCTTTTGTGGGACATTGTGAGATCACAGGGAGACGGCAAATGTTATGAGAGCACTTTAGGAGATGCTGGATGTTTAGAGTAGACGTGATTTTTCTTAGAAATAACATATTTAAACTATGCACAAGACTTTACATTTGAAACACATTATCAAAACAAACGTTTTCGGGATCAGAATATATGCAGGACATAGTGTTACCTGTGGGGAAAAGAACATGACTAATGATATGCCAAAGTCTCATATAATTTCATTGTATAAATTTTTGCCTTGCTTCGTAATTTCCGTAAAAATTTTAAATAGTAGATTCTAGTCCGCGCAAATATCTAAAAGGAGACAATGTTAGATGTGGGTAATATAAACCACTGCTCATAATTAGCTTCCTTTGATTGAAATATTGTACTCTTGGGTGTGTTTTTTTAAATAGATACGAGGTGAGGGTGTTTGTAAAATGTCATTCAGTGAAAGGGGGCTCTGAAATACAAAAGATTGAAAATCACTATTCTAGAGAAAACTTAATCTCGTTTGTGACAAATTTAGAGTATTCCTAGTATCAGGTTCATGTGTATTTGCCACGAAACTAGAGCAATCCCAATACCAATACACGCTCTTTATTTAAAGCTAGATATTATGAACCACCTCTTTGCTATACAGTAACAGTGTGCAAGTCATTTCAGCCATAGACACAAGTCTAGAGCAGTGACAATAAACAGGATGCAAATCATTTGAGCCACAGACACAAGTTTTTTACTAAAAACACAGACAGTGACAGTAACTATGCAAATCGCGGACTCGCCTGCTTAAAGATCCAGCATT
The DNA here is from genome assembly GCF_001194135.2 of Octopus bimaculoides. Taxonomy (NCBI): domain Eukaryota; kingdom Metazoa; phylum Mollusca; class Cephalopoda; order Octopoda; family Octopodidae; genus Octopus; species Octopus bimaculoides. The sequence goes on along the minus strand of NC_068987.1, from coordinate 59,093,944 downwards.
CTTATCCCACACAGATGCCACCCCCCAGCTCCACAGTTGCTTCACTGATATTAATTGGTAGAAAAGAAACAAGCTTCTTCAACAAAGTGACAAGTCGCTTTCGACAAAATATTTTGCTTTGTTATGTAAAAGTAAACATAAAATAGATTTTTAAAAAATACGTTTGAAGTATTCAGGACTTCATGCTTGTTATGTTTAAGTAATGAGTAAACAGTTATAAAATACTTTTTAACAATTAATGCATTAGTTAAGGCTGAAAGCCGACTGTAAATAATCGTGAGTGAACATTTTATATCACACCCAGATAATTACAGAGACAAAATATAACGTAAAAACAAAACATTACAAAAAAAATATTCCAGAATAATTTTGATATTTTTTAATTACTGCTCTTTGAAACCAAACAGATGTATATGTGTTTGAGCTCATGTATCAGTGTGTGAACTCTCCACCATTAAAAATCGACACATATTCTTTTGCTTTCAATTCTCTTTATTTTCTCTTTTGAATATAAATGAAATTAATTCAAAATGTCAAATTACTATGAGCACGCAAAACTGAGGATGAAAACAGTGATGTACATAACCATTCATAGCATACCTCGGCAGACTTGGACGTGAACAGAGCTTTCTGCTATTGGGCTTTTCTTCGGAGAACGGCTTCTCCCTTTAGATCGTGTGTGTAATCGACATACTCACTCCAGCGATGTCCGTAGACTTTCAAACACCGGTGTTTTGCCATGGTTTTGCTTCCTCAGTAAAAGACATTACTAGGGATTCTAGAACTAAATGAGAATAACTGTTCTTATTTACAAAATTCAGTTAACAAAGCAATGAAAAGTTATGTTTGCATGTAAATGTGTCAGGACGTAGAAGGATTATTCTTTTATTTGTTTCAGTCATTTGACTGCGGCCATGCCGGAGCACCGCCTTGGTTGTTTTTTTTTTTAGTCGAACAAATCGACCCCAGGACTTATTCTTTGCAAGCCTAGTCCTTTTTCTATTGGTCTCTTTTGCCGAACCGCCAAGTTACGGGGACGTAAACACACCAACATCGGCTTTCAAGCGATGGTTGGGGTACAGACACAAACACGCACACACGTACACACACACACACACACACACACACACAAGCACACACAAACACACATACAAACACACACACATACACACATATACGACGGGCTTCTTTCAGTTTCCGTCTACCAAATCCACTCACAAGGACAGTTCTCTTCAACTATAGTTTCGAGCCGACCAAAGCCTTGTGAGTGGTTTTATTTTAGCCGATTTTATCAATCAGTATCGTACATGAAAGTCTTGGAAAACCAGTATCGGCACTCGTCTAAATGGATAAGTGAGAAAAGTATGGAGTGCGCATTGGAGTTCAGAATGTGTTATGTCCGGTTTTCGAGTGTCGTAAAAAAACGGACCGAAAATTCCTTGGGGAAAAAAACACAGAGTGGAAGATGTTGCTTGTTAGAGTTATGCCTTTTGATTCAGATCAGAAAGTGCAGTATGGTATATGAGTTAATAAAATACCTCTAGAATTGGGTTGGGCTGGGATGTAGATGAAGTCACTTGTGAGGAAAATAGGGATAGAGGTGAGTCAATTTTACAATCATGTGTGGACGTGGACATTTTTGTTTAAATGTAATAAGGCTGGGTATCGCAAACCACTCAGATTATGGTGAGAAGAAATATTGGTTGCGGAAACTCTATCGTTTATATTTACAGGCGTTCCACCTCCAAACTCAGAATATTTTCATTCACATATATACATACACATATGTGCACGTACATATACAGATGTATATACATACATATATATGTATCCATATATATAATATTTAAAGAGAAAGACACACAAATGCATGCATACAAATACACACAGATACAGATAGATAGATAGATAGATAGGTTTCTTTATTAGCCACACAGGGCTCAACATAGAAGGGACAAAATACAAATGTAGAGTTTTTCTTTTCGAGGGGGGCGAAAACAAAGCAGAAAAAAAAAACAAACAAAAGTGAGGACAACGATGAAAACAAAAACATCGCAAAACGTTTGGAGTATTTACAAAAAATACGAAATAATACAGAAAATTCCCAATAAATGGGGAGGTTATCCGTGGAAAGAAAAACCTACGAAAAGACCACGGTAACCTCGGTCCTTAGTGTCACAATTTGTTAAATAAAATTTCTTTTATTTATGCAAGAAACGTAAGTAACTCTCTGTTTACAAAATTTTAAAACGTTTTATAGAACCATGGTC
>NC_068987.1:59080566-59085903 GCF_001194135.2 Octopus bimaculoides | reverse complement strand
GTATCCATGACGCTGACAGCTTTGACTTTAGAATCTGTTGCTTCATTCTTTTTTTCGATGTCTGTTGTTGTTGTTTTGGTGTGTGTGCGCGTGCATGACTTATTTTTTTGTTCTCCTAGCGTCTCAAGTCTAGGAAAATGTTCGTTCATCAATGTTTCTGTCCAGCGTTCTATGACTATGTTTCTCGACATTTTTAAATGTCGAGAAGAAAATATATAATTTTAAAAAGGTTGAAACTGCCCCTAAGGGCCAATTCCTACCTTGAAAACACAATAAAAAGCAAGTTGGGTGTTTCACATACCTTATATACAAAAACTCCAACAAAATTTGGGCAATAAAAGGTCAAATAAACATTTACCTCTGCAGCCGATGTGACAGCACGTCCGTCAAGAAAGATAGATAGATAGATAGATAGATAGATAGATAGATAGATAGACTAACACACATATCGCACACGTGTGCACACATGTGTGCGCTCACCCTCCCTCCCCTTCTCTCACTTTCTCTCTCTCTCTCTCTCTCTCTCTCTCTCTCTCTCTCTCTCTCTCTCTTTCTCTCTCTCTCACACACACACACACACACACACACTCTCTCTGTCCCTCTCAAATATATAAAGCATAATAAACAAGCAAAAAAAAATTGGAAGTGTTGCGAATGAACCAGCTGTAATACTGAGTGGAAATATCAAGCCAAATTAAGTACATGGTCTGGAAGTGGTTACTGACAACACGTGTGTTTAGACTTATACAGGAGAAAATATTGAACGGTTTTATTGTAAATGAGTAGATGAATCTATCTTCAGTAAGCACTTCTAATTTACGCTTACCCTGACTCTCTGTCTGTTTGTCTGTCTGTCTATCTATCTATTATCTATCTATCGATCGATCTATCTATCTATCCCTCCGTAATAGGATTATATCTATTAACATACCTACTTACATACTACTTCATAATTACATAGGTATATTCATACAGTAATGGTAATACTCGTTGGTGAATATCACAATCATCAACAAATCTTATCCTAGATGTTAATGACAATGGCTATCAGTAGTGATTGTACTGAAATTTACAGCCAATAACAGCTTGCACAACACCGCTAGAGCCAAGTAATCCAGGAACAAGCAAGCGTGAGATCTGCTTCGCAATGAAACGGATGTTATTTCGAAATGTCCTTCTAGAAAAACACCTGAACAAAGACCAAGAGTCTCTCATTCCCAACTGTGTTTTTACGTCCTGCGAAGACTTGATTGGCTCTCCGGTTTAGGCGCCAACGGCTCGACCATGCGACAGGTTGCACTGGGTTACATATTACCAGTAACATTAATAATGATCTGAAATACATACATATGTACAATCGTGCATACATATATGTGCGCATGCATACAAACCATACAAACGCCTGTTTTACATATTTGTGTGTAAGTAAACGTAACACACACACACGCACGCATAATTAAGTAGTAGTAGCAGCAGCAACAGCAGCAGCAGCAGCAACAGTAGTAGTAGTAGTAGTAGTAGTAGTAGTAGTAGTAGTAGTAGTAGCAGCAGCAACAGTAGCAGTAGTAGTAGCAGCAGCAACAGTAGCAGTAGTAGTGGCAGCAGCAACAGTAGCAGTAGTAGTAGCAGCAGCAACAGCAGCAGCAGCAGTAGTAGTAGTAGTAGTAGTAGTAGTAGTAGTAGGTAGCAGCAGCAGCAGCTGCAGTAGCAGCAGCAACAGCAGCAGCAGCAGCAGCAGCAGCAGCAGCAGCAGTAGTAGTAGTAGTAGTAGTAGTAGTAGTAGTATTCCAATAAGTTATCTCCTCATTTCTTAAATCTGGAAGTTTATCAGCATGGAACCGTTCGGTGACGTTAATTGGCTGTTATAAGACTATAACATATCATTAATAATACTTCTGATAATATATGTTTGTTACTTTTTATTTCTGTCACACTTGATTGAGAACCTCTATTGTACTTTATTTTTGGGATATTGTAAATAATCCTTTCTACAATAAGCACAGGGCCTGAAATTTTGTGGGGAGGAAATTTACCGATTACATCGACCCAAGTGATCAACTGGTACTTATTTTACGACCCCGAAAGTGTGAAAGGGAAATTCGAACTCAGAACATATAGACAGACATAAATGCCGCTAAGCATTTTGTCTAGCGTGCTAACGATTCCGCCAGGTCACTGCCTTAATATGGTAAATAATGGAAACTTTTTACAAGGATTGGACTCGAAAAAGCGATGCGGGAACCGACTCACCGTGGTCAGGTTAATGAAATGATATTCAATTGAAATTTCTGTAAATTAATGCCTGTAGATAACAATCCGGAGTAACGGTGAAGCTGGGTCACAGGGTTGTAACTGTGAGGTTACAACATCAAAGTTTCGTGGGGCAAAGCTCACAGTACGCACGACCAGTGAGAAAAACTGCTACGGCTGATCTAGGTGGTAGTGTTCGAAGTTTAAAACGTGTCTTGCAGGTAGCAGGACGCGTTTTAACTTTGATATAGTAGACAGTAAAACAGTATATCTGCTATTGAGTTTGCGATTGTAAGTTATACATTGGTGTGGGATTTATTGTCAACTAGCAGGGTGGTTCTCTCATTGTTATTGGATGCAGTCAATAATGTACCAGCTGCACCGTTCTACATTTCTAATTGGTGATACAATGTGGGTAACGTTTGTGCTTTGTAGGTGGCTAGCGCAATTGTTCAGGACTGGTGTATTGTGTGTGTGTGGCGACTTGACAAATATGAAGAGTTAATCAAGCAAACATTCTAATATTAATAACTTCCACCAGGTGAGTGAGGACACTGATTCAAATCGCCATTCATGACGCACAAATATATATATATGTATATGTACGTGTCTGCTCGTGTGTGTGTGAGTATATATATGTGTGTGAGTATATATGTATGTATGTGTGTGTGTGTGTGCGTGTGTGTGTGTAGTGAGAGAGAGAAAGATAACTAGATGTATACACACACACACACACACACATATATATATATATATATGCAGAAACACACTGATACATGCATACATGCGTACATACATATACATATATACACGCACTTGTATATATATATATATATATATATATATATATATATATATATATATATATATATATATATGCATGCACTGACATATATACTTACATTTACAAATTTATAAATGTGTGCGTGTGTGTGTTTATGTGCACATGCATGTCCGTCTCTTTATACACACAGCAAAAACACACACATATACACAAGTAGCGAAGTTATAACGAATATCGATTGCCAATATGACAGATTTTTCAGAGTTTAAAAATCTGTTTCAATCCCTAGCCATAATCGTACTGAACTAACATACTGAGACGACACTAATATACTTCGGTATAACGAAATGATAAACAACGAAGCAAAATCGAACTGTTCTCCCAAGCAGCCCTTTTTCTTTTTTTTCCTTTTTTCTTTTTACATAAACGAAAGAAAAAGCAATAGAAATGAACTGAGAAATTATTTTTGAGCCAACAATCTTGTAAAGGCAGACATGCAGGCGATATACAATATCGATTAGAAAACGGACAATGCAACGGTTAAAGGAGCATTTGCCTCGACTGTGAATGAGACGCTATTGCAAGCAGCTGTCAGACGAATGTACTAAATACTAAGTTGTCTCTATTTACGTTACCATTTGTTAGTATTCTGTACTTTACAATCAGAAAGAGAAATTAGGCAAAACAAAAGCAGTAATGCAATTCACTTTGTTCTTTGTGCATACACTAAAAATATGTTAATTTCGAATGTCAGTCTTAATCTTGGCCTTAGTTCTTCCCGTGTGGTGGCGCAATGGCCCAGTGGTTAGGGCAGCGGACTCGCGATCATAGGATCGCGGTTTCGATTCCCAGACCGGGCGTTGTGAGTGTTTATTGAGCGAAAACACCTAAAGCTCCACGAGGCTCCGGCAGGGATGGTGGCGAACCCTGCTGTACTCTTCCACCACAACTTTCTCTCAGTCTTCCTGTTTCTGTTGTGCCTGTAATTCAAAGGGTCAGCCTTGTCACACTGTGTCACGCTGAATATCCCCGAGAACTACGTTAAGGGTACACGTGTCTGTGGAGTGCTCAGCCACTTGCACGTTAATTTCACGAGCAGGCTGTTCCGTTAATCGGATCAACTGGAACCCTCGACGTCGTAAGCGACGGAGTGCCAACAACAACAAAAGTTCTTCCCGTGCAGTTGGTTTGTACACTGAGCCGCCAGACGTCTCCAATAATCCTGGTTTGTGCATAATCGCCTGCATCTTCTTAGATGATGCTAAGTTGCTTTAAATCTTCTTTGATGATGCCACGTCATGTCTTCTTGAACTTTCTTGCTTTCCTCGTCCTTCTGGTGGTACACTTTGTATGGCTATCTGTTATGGTTATTCGTTCTTCTGGCAGTTGAGAAAAATGACCTACAAGTCTCACTCTTTTCTTCGTCAACCATCTCCTACAGGCTACGTAGATTGGTTCTTTTAAGGGCTTAAGGGTTTGTGAATCTGTCCCTTGTCCCTTGAGTATCTTGAGTATTCTGCGCAGAAACCATTGCAGAGATGCAGTAGTAAGACTTAGCTGTAGACGGACGTGGGGTCGAAAGGCTAGCTGATGTATGTGTGAGTGCATGTGTGTCGCTGTATGTGTACGTATGTGTTTGTGTAGGTGCCTATGAGTATGCGTATGTACATATTTGCATGTGTGTTTGCGTATGAGTGTCTGTGTACGGGTGTGTGTGTCGGTGTGGGTGAGGAGTATTTTGTATTTGCTTATGATATGTAAACATGTGTGGGTGTGCAGTAGATATGCATGTTGTGTGTGTGAGGATGTAAGTAGGTGTGTGGAAGTATGTGGAAGATAAGAGGAAAGAAAAAAGGAGGGGAACTGCAGAGGAAAGGAGAATGAGAGAGAAGGAAGCTGAAGGATGATAACCAAAAGGTTAGATCAATTGCTGAAATGAATTGACAGGTCCGCATATAACATCTGAAGGTACATCTTTTTTTTCTCTCTGATGAAATTATGCTCATTTCACATAAATACAAATTTAATGTGCAAATTAGTAATTAAATTGTTGAGTATTAACTGAAACGGCTGTAAGAAGCGAAGCTGACCAATTTGATAATAATAAATGATTGTTAACTTGCTTATTTCGATTTTCTTTTCTTCTTTTAACTGGATATAAACCATATCCTTAATATATACTTAGTGGTTTAAGGGAATTTCATTCCACAACAATATTAGGTATTGAACCAGTATTTCTTTGGATGCAACCATCCCTTCACAAGGTTAACATATCCTCTAATTAAATATATCTATATATATAT
>NC_068987.1:59079055-59079216 GCF_001194135.2 Octopus bimaculoides | reverse complement strand
TATATATCAAAAGAATGTGTTTTAATACTATTCAACATATACAAAAACAGCCATACCTATAATCCAACATACCTCCATCAACAGCTGCCCCACGGATATCATTACGGTTTCGACACCTAGGCAGTACCATTCAATCCGGTGGTGTCAACAGCACTAAAATA
>NC_068987.1:59078343-59079045 GCF_001194135.2 Octopus bimaculoides | reverse complement strand
TATATATATACATACATATGTATGTATGTATGTATGTATGTATGTATATTTATATATATATTGATAGAAATGGTAAGACAACAAAAGGATGTAAATAGAGGAATTTATCTGTAAATATAATATGTGACAATTATTCGGTAATAAAACTCCGAGTTTCGAATGTCGGGGCAGAAACCCACCCCGGCATCTCTTCAGTTATCGGGCCATCGAAAAAAATGCTATGAAAATGACCGTTAAATAAAGGGAAATTACTGTGTGATTGACCGTTATTAAAACAAAAGAGCTATTACAATGACCGCTAAGTAAGGGGAGGTACAAATGGATGTATTAGTATAACGCTATATATATGAGTAAATGCAATGAGAAGCAAGTTAACCAAGTCGAGAACACCTGTCTCTAACCTATAACTTATATATATATATATATATATATATATATATATAGGTAAATGATAGGATTGCTTCAATATTTCAGGGGTAGTCTGAAGTATCTAAGCAGCCAGGGGATAGTTAAATCCGAAGGCACTCCTGGAAATTACTTGTGTGGGTACCGTCTTCGTTAGAAGGTGTCCAGAGGCAAGTAATTTATTGTTTAAACCGCAGTTTATAATTATAATTATGTGGAGAATGGAGAAACAAACACAAGAAGAAGCAAGTCAACTGGGCTAGTTAGCCATTGATTTAATTATGTGGAGATTATATA
>NC_068987.1:59075764-59078134 GCF_001194135.2 Octopus bimaculoides | reverse complement strand
TACCATTCAATCCGGTGGTGTCAACAGCACTAAAATAAGTGTTGTTTGGGAACAAACATACCAAAGAAACCACACCTTTCAAACACATTTACCCTATGTACAACCGTATCGGTAAATAAATTCAATAAGTAAATTACGACCAACTCCTAAATACGTAACTAAACAGCGACCAATCCATTAAGTCATACAAAAATTATATTCCTTACCGTCTTTCACAGTACAATATAAAAGTGAAAGCTTAATAACTACATTCATACAATCAATCAAATTATAGGCAGGATTAAACACTAACTTTAATAAAATTGCTACAAAAATATATATATCATAATAATAAATAATTTGGATAAATAAGTATAAGTCAATTAGTGTGTTTAATTGTTGAGTAGAGCACTGGCCCAGTTTAGGCTACCTGTTGTCATCCGCAGTCGTGGTACACTTCTGTTGGATCTACTTCAGGAACTCTGCAGTGACAGTTAGAGTAATAATATTAATTAACAGGAGATGGATTCGGTATTAAATCTTTATTGAGTCGAAACATATATTGTACACAAGAAAGATTTCATACCGAATCCATCTCCTGTTAATTAATATTATAAATATATATATATATCTAGGAAGCTCCCACAGAAGGTAATGCAAAGAGTTTACGTAACTGTTTTTATTAACTGATTCAAATTGCACATGCTGGTAGAGTAGCTCTTCCCATACGCAAAATTACTATGCAACAGTCTCTATCATAACTGATGCGTCTGCGCCATTGTTGAATCAAGCACACTCGTCCTCTTTTCAAATATTCAGATGTGCTCTGTTGCACCCGCTTCTTTGCAGTCACGTTGCTTTCGTTCTTTGGACCGAACAGATGGCAGCTAAAAAGCGCCAAATCCAGGCTATGCAGTAGGTGAAGGACCACTGACCAGTCCAATTGGCTGATTGCTTGATCTTTTTTAAATAAAGATGTGTGTGGTTGCACATTGTCATGATGAGTCTGGGACATTTTTCAGATTCTTTCAGTCACTTTCTCCTAATGGTTTCTCTAAGCCTTTTTAGTGTCTCAATGTGCCGCTCGCTGTTCATGGTACAACCACACCCCAGAAAATCAAGGAGAGTTACGCCCTTGCCATCTTCCAAAACATTCCTCATGGCTTTCTATGCTGATCGCTCTATAGATCATGATTTCATTGACTTCTAACGCTTGTTGCAAACTAAAACAGATTTTCACTCTTTTCTCATTCAAAATGGAGTATCATCTGCTGAGATATCCACTTTGCACACATTCTTTCTGATACACAAAGCCTTCCACTCCTCTTTGTAACGCATTATTACCAGAGTTCAGTTGTAAAGCACGTTCGCGGATTATGTTTCGTCTGTTCACGTAAATCAATTTGCCCCCTCACTGATGATTCGTGCTCGTGGTCGTATTTGATGGTCTCCCACAGCGTAGCTCGTTTTCATTAACGGTTTTGCCTTTCTTAAACTTCATCGATTTGTATACAAAGCTGTTGTCAATCGTTTCGTCTCCGTAAAGAAAACGTAGCTTTCTGTGGAAGCTGGAAGGACTGCATTCCGCCTCCATCCAGAATTCAATAACGGAACGTTGCTTCTACTTGGAATCAATTATTTGTCAGCTGTGAAGAAGAGCAGGGAGAAGTGTCAAATAGAGACAGAGTCACTCAACACCAATGTCTGCAATTTCAACGACTTGTGGCAGTCATTGAATAAAGAAGTTATTCGCTCAACATTGTAGCTGGAAGTATGACGTCCATATTAAACTGTAACAGATTTGATCCTTTCATAAATGTCACCAACTCCACGTTCCCTTGTTGTAACTCATTCTCAACACACAAAAGCCATTGGGTTTTTTTCTCTAAATAAATTGGTTTTATTAAGTGCGACATTACAAAGATGTATGAAAGCTTAAAATAAATATAGATACCTTCATCTGGAGAATTTTTTTTAATTTTTCGCAACAATTTATGACGTAACGCCTACACAAAGTTAGTTGCAGTCAAGTAATATATCTTTGCTTGACTGGATAATGAGAATGAGTTGTTCGTATTATATTCACTAATTACCAGGTGATATTAAATTACATATAGCCGTGATAATCTTACTATTGCTGCAAACTGTTGACCGCGTCTCATTGTATATACGTAGTTTTGATGATGAATTATCTTGTGTGTGTATCTCTGTGTGTGAGTGCGTGTGTGTGTGCGTGTGTGTTTATGTATGTGTAGTGTGTGTGTGTATGTGTGCGTATGTTCATATTTGTATTTCTCATTCATACACTCAAACACATAGGCACGTATATATGTGTGTGTGTGTATTGTGTGCGTACATATATATATATATATATATATATATATATATATA
>NC_068987.1:59072989-59073489 GCF_001194135.2 Octopus bimaculoides | reverse complement strand
ATTCTATCGGTCTCTTTTGCCGAACCGCTAAGTTACGGGGACGTAAACACACCAGCATCGGTTGTCAAGCGATGTTGGGGGGACAAACACAGACACACAAACACATACATACATATATATATATATATATATATATACATATATACGACGGGCTTCTTTCAGTTTCCGTCTACCAAATCCACTCACAAGGCTTTGGTCGGCTCGAGGCTATAGTAGAAGACACTTGCCCAAGGTGCCACGCAGTGGGACTGAACCCGGAACCATGTGGTTGGTATGCAAGTTACTTACCACACAGCCACTCCTACGCCTATGAGTATATATTATTTATTCTAAAGAGTAACCAGTTAAATGGTATTGTACGCACGTTTGCATGTACATGTACGCACACACATATATATATATACACACATTATGTGCCTGTGTACATATATGTATAAATGTATATATATGCATATATACACATATATTGGTGTATGTATATCTTTATATATACACACACA
>NC_068987.1:59069500-59072979 GCF_001194135.2 Octopus bimaculoides | reverse complement strand
TATATATATATAGCCCCCAAGTAAAACGCAAAAGTCAGACAGTCAATATGCAAAGCCACAAACAGTTAGGAAGTGGACACAAGTGTGAAAATCCTTCCTGTGTAGTGGCATGGATATGATTGTACAAATTGCCTCTTCCTGCATCCAAAACCATACTTCAGGCAGGCCAAAAGCAAAAGACTTTCTCCAAAAGACGCAGGAAGACTCCAAAGAGGAAAAAATCGTGCATCACCTGCATCAAAGCTAAAATATGCCGATGTAGTGTGCACTACTTCTAAACACCAACCCTACCCAGAAGCCGTCATAACGGTTGCAGCTGAGCAACAATCTTTTTTATGTATAGCTCAAAAAATTGTGTAACAATTAACTTGGCTTCATCAAATCCTGATTTGCAGCCATCCCCACCAACACGCAAGACTTCCACAACCAATGGATCCAGGGTGGTCACCACTGGCATCAGCACAGAGGTCACACAAATATACTTCTACATGTAAGAGGACTGTTACAACTCAATAACAGAACTAAAATTACCTTCCTGGGAGACCTAGTGACATGCAATCAATCCTTGTGCACAGCACTCACTGAAACTCGACATCGCAGATGCAGAAATACATATACCAGAGTACATGGTATTGCGAAGCGATAGAAAAGACAGGGCCATGGTGGAGTTGCAATGTACATCTGTGAAGATCTCACGCCCTGGATCCTTTTGTCACACTCAAATTCAGTGTGCGATACACTAATTGTACATATAAGACAACTCGACGTAGCTATATGTACTACATATCGCCCAGCAGATACTCCCCGATCACATGGGCCTATTTGAAGACTGCCTTGCAAGAATAGATGAGGTTTTAACCAAAATAGAAAAGCACTTCAGTGTACTTCTCATGGCAGACTTCAACCTGCCCAATGTGAAATATCCCAAAGGCATTTTCCTCTCAGGAATGATGCGATGTGAATAATGTCAGATAGAATCTCTACTCAACCTCACCAACAATTTGTATATGGAGCAAATAATACTCTAACCAACCAGGGTAAACAATATACTTGATCTCTGCTTCACAATGTGGATCTCATCCATAATGTGATAGTGATACCGACGCTAATCTCGGATCACAGCATAAAAAAGCTGACCATGTATGGACCAAAGAAACCCACAGACATGCAGCCTATGAGAAGCACCCAAAACCTATCCAATCTGAACTACCACAAAGCAGACTGGAAAGAGATCACCGAACGGGGCTGGTCCAAATGTCTCTCTACACCTGACATAGACATGAAATTGAAAACTTTCATGCCCGTAATGCAAGCCATATGCAACAATTTTGTCCCAGAGAGATGGGTCAGTGCACATAAAAACAAGATTCTCAGGGAGAGGAAAGTTCTTATGAGACGGCGTACAAAGATTGCAAACCACCTCAACAGAGAATTCAACGGCAGTGAGAAACCTCGCCTGGAAACAGCACTGTTGGAGATTGAGAAACAACTGAAGCACTCCCATGAGAAGGAAAGATCAGACAGAGAAGCCTGGGTCATAAGAAATATAATATCGGACTCTAAAGCCTTCTTTGGGTACGCCAAGGAGACTGCCTCTGTGCATTGCAGAGTAGGGCAAATCCTCCAAAAAGACGGCTCCCTCACGGGAAACCCAACGAGGGTAAGTGAAACACTGAATGAACTGTTCCAAAGTGTTTTCACTCCATCCTGACGGCACATGCAAGTTAGCAAACCTGTAGAATTCTTTACCACTACAGAAGCTGAACGAGAGGCAGTAAAAATCGATTACATCAACATCGAAGAAAAGGGTGTAATGGTAGCAGCAGATGATATAGATGCAAACTCAATTGCTGGTCTTGTTGAATTCTCAGCTATCCTCCTCAAGTCATGCAAACGACTCCCTGCAAAACCATTACAGCTACTTTTTCAGAGCTTCCTTGCAAATGGTAAGCTCCCGGACAAACTAAAGGAGGGAATAATATGTCCTATCCATAAAGGAGGAAGCAGAGCAGCTGCTAAAAACTATAGGCCTATTTCTGATGTCATACATCAGCAAAGTATTGGAAGAGTCCGAGGGAAATCAATTGCATTCCTTGAAGAGAATGACTTACTGACTGACACCAAGCATGGTTTTCGACCAGGTAGAAGCTGCCTGACACAGCTCTTGCACCATTACGACTTGATGCTAAAGCTGCTGCTCAACAACTCAAATGGGGACGTGATATACCTCGACTTTGCAAAAGCTTTTGACAAAGTAGACTATGGTATGATTTGTCACAAGCTCCGAAATCTTGGCATATTTGGAAAACTTGGAGAATGGCTACATGACATTCTTAAAGATAGAAGTCAGGTGGTGATGGTCAATAGGGCCACCTCCAAGAAAACACAAATAATGAGTGTTGCTCCACAGGGCACTGTCCATTGTTATTCATAGTGGCACTCTCTGACATGCCCTCAGCTGCTCAAGTAGCTACCCTTGCTAGCTATGAAGACGATACAAAAGTCTTTCAAATGATACAGAACCCTGGAGACGTGAGTTGGACGCAATATAAAGGTGGGCTGAGGAAAATAACATGCAGTTTAATGCTGGAAAATTCCAGGAAGTTCAATGAAATGCACATAGAAAACACTGGCCCAAGGAAGGATTCCAATACCTGAATCAAATTCAGTGCGTAACCTAGGCATCGACATGAGTAATGATGCATCGACATGAGTAATGATGCATAAGTTAGCAATAAAATACAAATATCTAGCCGGATGGATCCTTCGAACTTTCAAAACAAGAGAAAAGGAAACCATGACGGTCCTCTGGAGGACTTTCGTTCTCAACCGTCTGGATTACTGCTCCCAACTGTGGTCACTAGTGTCAAATTAACAACGGAACTCGGGGCGATCCAGCGAAGCAATACAAAGAAGATCGATACAATGCGACATATCAGCTACTGGGAGAGACTGAAAGAGTTAAGACTTTATTCCTTGGAGCAAAGGTAGAAAAGATATACAATAATATACACCTGGAAAATCCTAGAGAAGCTTGTTCCAAACTTTGGCACTGTCACTTACACAAACAGCAGGACAGGGCGCTACTGCATGGTACCAAAGGCCCCAACATTGCCATCAGGATACAGGACCAGATACTGCAACAGCTTGGGCTTCAAAGGCAAGCAGTTCTTCAATATCCACCCACAAAACCTGAGAGACCTCCATGGCGTAGACGTAGGCTTTCTCAAAACAAAATTAGATTTTCTTCTGTCAAGAGTTCCGGATGAACCTACTTCTAGGCAAGAAACACAGATGGGGACAACAACGTCAAACTCCTCTATCCACCAAATGTCACATATCAGATGAGGTTTAGTGAATCTGTAGCAAAGTAAACGGCAGTGCCCCAGCATGGCCTCAGTCTTTTGACTGAAACTAAAAGAAAAAAATACACTTGAGACTTACCAGAGTTACCAGTCTACTCATATGGAAGTGAGGTT
>NC_068987.1:59066724-59069372 GCF_001194135.2 Octopus bimaculoides | reverse complement strand
ATATATATATATATATATATATATGTATGTATGTATATATATATATGTGTGTATGAATTATATGTGTATGTATATATATATATATATGCATATATGTGTGTGTGTGTGTGTGTGTGTGCGCGCGCTCGCGAGTGAGTGTGCATTCATCTTTAATACTAATTAGCCTACTCATATGAAAGTGGTTTAAATCAATTTTATATATGCGGGTATGTATATGTACGTGCGTATGTATACATATACAGCTTTTCTTTGAAAAATGCCACAATATTAAACACGACTGTGTTCGTGTTTAATATTTTTTAAGTAAAGATTTTTTCATGTTCTCTTGTTAGTCAATTATATTTAATTTGAAGCAACAACTTTCTTAGGTCCATTAACGTCTGATGACCTCCTGATTTAAATGACAACGGCATATTGTAGCAACGTTTTGTAGAAGGCAGCAATGTGTCATGGAGTGATGAGACTGATAAAATCGTCTCCGAATCCAAAATTGTTCAAGCGTTAACACTTAGTTGTTTCTGTAGTTGTTTCTTATTCTAAGTGTACTGTAGCACTATGTTGATTTTTGCTCTACATTTATTATTAACAAAACTTCCGTAGTTTAACTTCTACGTAGAATTCTAATTTTGGTTCGCATTCTATGTCATAGTCTGTTATAAAAAGCTTTTTTCTTTTTCTTTTTTTTTTTTTTTGTAAATGCATCGTCAACTGACGAGAAAGTGTCGTACATGTTTGTCCAATAAAACAGTTTAAGAAATGAAGTTTACAAATTTCATGTTTAAATTAAAATTGTACATTAGATTGGATGTCTGAAATACATTCTTCATCATTTATTGTTTAATTGTTTCAGTCATTGGACGCGGCCATGCAGAAGCATCGCCTTGCTGGGTTTTAGTCGAATAAATCGATCCCAGTACTTACCGTTCTTGTTGCTTCATTTTTAAGTTCTGGTATTTATCCTATCTATCCAGCTTTGTCACCGAAAAATAAACAAACCAATATCGGTTAACAAACGATAAGGAACAGACACAGATACACACACACGCACATACACACACACATTATATATATATATATATATATATATATGGGAGAATATACAAAAAATAACAACAGACGAGGACAGGTGGTGTAAATAACAAAAGTATATATTAGTATGACGCTCGGGAATACGGAAAGTCTTTGACGTTTCGAGCTACGCTCTTCAACAGAAAGAATACGGAGACAAGGAGAAAAACACGGAGAAAAAAAAAATTGAATAGTGTTCAGTCAACGGTCAAATATATATGTATGTATGTATGTATGTATGGCTTTCTTTCGTTTTCTGTCTACCAAATCCAGAGTCACAAGGCTTTCGTCGGCCCAGCGCTATAGCAGAAGACATTTGCCCAAGGTGCCATGCAGTAAGACTGAACACGAAACCAAACTGGAACTTTACGAAAGGTACCTGGCCTGTTGTCGAACAAACTCGAAATACTTATAAGATTGCTGTTAGTGTTTTTATTTTTTGTTGTTGCTTTTTTGCTTTCTTTCTCTTAATCAGCCCTAGATCTTCCAAGGATGATCAGAACTTTCTATGGTCAAAGGTATACCAGCTGTGAACTGCCTGTTTTACCTATGTATAGGTAACTCAATGCCACATCATACAAGGTCACATTTCATAAAATATCACAGTATGGTGCGAGGGAAAACTTGGATGTTATTTCTTGCATGTCGAGCGACCAAGTAGCGGTTTCTCAGTTAATCCGGTGACACACTAAACTTACTTCGGCGGAGTGAAAAATGTTCGACAGGAGCCGCGAAATAACTCAATGCACAGGCATTGTAACAGCCGGCTGCTAAAGAAGTGGAAAACGCGCGAAAGTGATTGTGAGCGAATTATGCGGCGTGGGCACAATCATGTGTGTGTGTGCATGATGTGCATTGTACTGTTAGTGTATAGTCATTTTATATTGATTACATTCAGAAATACGAGGCTTCCCATTTATTGTGAAGTTAACTGCAGCTGCGTGACGTCTCTCTAACTTCATTGTGATATTAATGAGGTATGACTGGGAAGTTAACAACTCACCTAAGACGTCTTCTTTGTCTTCATCATATTCTCAAGCACATTAACTGAAAAACAAGCTTTTATTGCCAGGAATGTAATCCAAGCGAATACAAACACCAATTTTTTTTTTATGTCACATAAATTTTAAATGTAAATAAAATTAAAAAGCCAATGTAGAACCTCTAAAGGGTCTCTGACTTGATAAAAATAGCAGCCAAATCTATCTCAAATCTACGTCAGGTCACATCTAAGTTTCTGTCGATTTTCACGGTGCTTGAGAATGTACTGGCAAGACCACGTTACCAAATAAATAAGACATTCTAAAAAGAATCAGTAATCATCACAGAACGATGGTTAAAACTAGCTAGTCACATACTCCGGTTACCAGAACAACACCATGATAAAGCAGCTTTCAAATGAACACCAAAGGGAGAAAGAGGCACAGGTAGATCGAAAACTACATATATACATATATATGTATATATATACATATATATATATGTATATATACATACATATACATATATATACATACATATACATACATATGTTTTATTCTGAACTCTACACTCTCCGGCTGCACCTCTCCTACCCACGG
>NC_068987.1:59066321-59066714 GCF_001194135.2 Octopus bimaculoides | reverse complement strand
TCTAAAAAGAATCAGTAATCATCACAGAACGATGGTTAAAACTAGCTAGTCACATACTCCGGTTACCAGAACAACACCATGATAAAGCAGCTTTCAAATGAACACCAAAGGGAGAAAGAGGCACAGGTAGATCGAAAACTACATATATACATATATATGTATATATATACATATATATATATGTATATATACATACATATACATATATATACATACATATACATACATATGTTTTATTCTGAACTCTACACTCTCCGGCTGCACCTCTCCTACCCACGGATTACACTGGACCTATCTACTGATTTGAAATCGCCGCAATATACCACGACGTATAAAACTTTTGAACTTTTTCACTTATGTAAACCTCCTTTATTACTTTTATCATATTTATCT
>NC_068987.1:59055433-59065427 GCF_001194135.2 Octopus bimaculoides | reverse complement strand
TATATATATACGCATATTAAAATATGGTGCAACCATAATTGCACATTACTATATGTAAAAATATATATACGTATATATAATATAAATAAACACATCCTTCCACACACATTGAAACACGCAAACATATAGTTAAACAGACAGTGATACATGCCTGAAGAGACAGTTATTAATTAAAAGGTTAGACAGGTATGGCTGCGTAGGAGTATGTTTCATTTTGGCGCGAACTTTTATGACTTTCAATGCAGCAAATACAACGAAAACTGCATTCAAATAAAAGCAGCATGCTTGATTGTGCTTGTATCGTTTACCTGGATATTGAAAAATCAGGTTACACACATATGTGTGTGTGGGTGGAGTTGTGTCTGTGTATATGTGTATTTATATCTATAGTTATATATATTCGTTGACATAGGAAATGTTGACATAGGTAATAAACTTTAATATAAATGGATATTAGCGTCAAAACTCTTATTTAAATTTTTGATATATTTATATATATGTATGTATGCATGTATGTATGGATGAATGTATGTATGAATGTATGTATGTATGTATGTATGTATGTATGTATTGCTGACAAACCAACAATGACCATGAGAACAAGTAGTTTGTTATATCCTGCCTGGAGGAGTGTCTTTAATTCCTTGTATAAACGTGTTTTTGTGTGTGTGTGTGTGTGTGCGTGCGTATGTGTGTGTGCGTGTATGTGTGCGTGTGTGTGTGTGTGTTTGTGTAGTAGTAGTAGTAGTAGTAGTAGTAGTAGTAGTAGTAGTAGTAGTAAGGACTAGAAGAATCAAACAGATCTCACACTAATCTCTCTGCCAAGTGGCTAACAAGAATGACCGTAGCTGAGGTTAAGGTACACCTTGACGTCCTTCTGAAAAATCAATGATAAACAATGATGGAGAGAATGTGTAGAAATTTAGCGGATAATAGAAGTGAGGTGAGAGAGAAGGTGTTTATTCCGTTCGATTACAGCTGTTTCATAATCTTTTTAGTTACATAATATATAAAATTTCGCCCCAAAATCGAATACTTGGTCGGTTGGTTAGTTGGTTGGTTGACTGGCTGGTTGGTTGGTTGGTCGGTCGGTTGGTTGGTTGGTTGGTTGGTTGGTTGGTTGGTTGGCTGGTTGGCTGGTTGGTTGGTTGGTTGGTTGGTTGGCTGGTTGGTTGGTTTCTCCATTCACGCTTTACATCGTACGGGAAAGAGAAAGAAAGAGGGAATAAAAGAGAGATACAGAGAGAATTAACATAATAAGTGCAGAATGAGTGTACACAATAGGTTTGGTAGCAGACAATGAGTAAAGGAACGCTACACGTAGTGAGAGAGAAAAATCGTAGATAGAGAGCACGAGAAGGTAGTGGAGAAAGAGGAGGTGAGTGTGTAAATGACCGAGTAATTATGATAGGAGCTGTGATGGATTGATTTGCGGTTAAATACGTACATACATGTAAGTATGATGTGAAAGATATGAGCTGGTACATACGACAGTCTAAGAATATGAAAAGACATGAATAGCACATACACATATGCATATATGTAGATAATTTAGTATACATATTGTGGAAATACGTTTTCATTTAATAGTTTACGTTGAAAAAGGAAAAACAGTTGAAAATAAAATTATTATCTGTGTTGATTATATTATATTTTATAAAAATTCATACACACACTAAATTTCTCTCTTCAATGTTTCTCAATCATATAAACACACACACACACACACACACACGACGTTGATGATTTGTTTTAGAAATATCATGGTGATCTTTTGCTTTAAGATCATATAGCTGTGGAATTAAAATAGAAACAAAATGAAACCCGGAATGTACAGAAATAAGCTTTATGAGCTGTTGGCACTCCGTCGCTTACGACATCGAGGGTTCCAGTTGATCCGATCAACGGAACAGCCTGCTCGTGAAATTAACGTGCAAGTGGCTGAGCACTCCACAGACACGTGTACCCTTAACGTAGTTCTCGGGGATATTCAGCGTGAGACAGTGTGAAAAGGCTGACCCTTTGAATTACAGGCACAACAGAAACAGGAAGTAAGAGTGAGAGAAAGTTGTGGTGGAAGAGTACAGCAGGGTTCGCCACCATCCGCTGCCGGAGCCTCGTGGAGTTTTAGGTGTTTTCGCTCAATAAACACTCACAATGCCCGGTCTGGGAATCGAAACTGCGACCCTATGACCGCGAGTTTGCTGCCCTAACCACTGGGCCATTGCGCCTCCGCAAGCTTTATGAGTATAGTGAAACAAATAGGTTATTGCTTAAACATTGGTTATTAAACATTATTATTGCAAGTTTACTGTTTTCATTTCTTAAGCGCACGACGTAGTTAATATAAGAAGGTAGCCTCGTAGAAAATAAGACATTTGTTATAAAAACAAGGAAGAGAAAAATGATAGTCGCAGAATGGCATTTCATTACAAATTCCTCTTTCGTAAACTACCATATTTATATTTCTAAATGTTTACTCTTCTAAATTACTTTTTCACGTGCCTTTATATTTAAACATTCATATATGTTAATGTTTGTTTTTATGTTCAGTTATAATAAAAATCATGTTACTTTATACATTTGTAGAGCAAAAATTTATAATTCTTAAACGTGAATATCGTTGACAGTCACTTCGATGTCTCGGTTAGCTAAGCCATCGTTGAACTGCGGTACATTAGAGTTAGTTTTGCCTTTATATAGTCTTTTTTTTGAGGTAAAATCATCTTGAATGTGTGGGCTTGAGTGAGGTGGTAATTAGGTTTTTACGGTTGGTTGTTATGAAATAGTGTTTTGTACAAGAACACACGTACGTGCATGCGTTCATAAAAAATCTGCAAACCCAAAGAGGATTTAAACTCAACAGAGACTATATATATTCGACGATGGCTTAGCTGGCTGAAACTTTGAAGTCACTGTCAGCAGCATTCGGCTTGGACGTATGAGTATCTGACAACCTACTCTTTCTTTGTCAGTCACAATGCTTATGTCGAACGTGACATTTAAGTTCCGCCAGCGATTTGCAAAGATGCCCATGCAACAAAGATGCAACAAAGATGTTGCAAGTATGAGAATTATAGGTCAGTGCAGGTGGTATATTTGCAGCCGCTTTTCTCCTTTGCCTTGAACTCTTATGCCTGTTAATGCTGGTTGCAACAAAGTTTCTAATACCATTTTGACACAACTATCTTCATTTTGTTCACTCCAAGGCTGTTCGTTCAAAGGTGTGAGTTATCTTCAATGTTGACAGGTTACCCTTCAGCTTGTCCATATATTTGAGCCATGGTCGACTAACATTCATGTACCTATCAAGCTAGCTGTACATAAGGACTTTGCGTATTCTTTCTGCACTCCTTCTGACGTCATGGCCGACCAAGCGCAATTGCGACTGCATAAGGCAGCTCTCGATTCCACCAATCTTACACATGCTAAATAGGTCGGCGTCATAAGCTCTGTCTTTTAGTGAATAACCGCAGATTGTCCAACTAGCTCCGTATTCAGTTCATTGAGCAAATGTCTTCTGCTATCTTTCTGAGTGGATTCGATAGATGGAAACTGAAAGAAGCTTGTTGTATATGTGTATAGGAAGTAAGTAAGCTTCGAGCAGTCCGCAGAACGTATAAAGAAAAAAATACTTTGAGGAACTATTGTCGTTTATTGACGTAAAAGGTTGTAAATTTTTTCCATATCGAAGTTCGATATGCTGAAAACATTGTTTTATAGCTTAACGAATAAAACTCCAAAATCAAGGAATGCAGTAGATAAAATCCAGGCCACATATATTTCATAGCTAGCAGAACCTCGGAAGTAATAATTATCCAAACGAGGGATAATCCGCTAGCTACTCGTCGGGCCAAAGATACTTTAATCAAAATATCAAAATAAGCAAACAGGATATGAAGTAGTAATGCAGTACGACCGTTTCAAGCGACTCCATTTAATTGAACAATGCAATCATTACATTGCAGTGCTATCTTCAGCTGCATAAATGCATATATATACATATGTATGTATGTATGTATGTATGTATGTATGTATGTATGTATGTATGTATGTACATGTATGTATGTATGTATGTATATGTGTATACGTGTGTGTGTGTGTGTGTGTGTGTGTGTGTGTGTGTGTGTGTGTGTGTGTTGCGTGTGTACGTGCGGTTATGTGTATATATAGAAGTCGGATCCCGTCTTGTTACGTTGACGGAGTACCTCCGGTACAGGATCGACTTTGTGTTGTGTCCATCAGTTCGACACCAGATTATTGTTGGCTCCAGCCGTGGTACATATTAGCATTTATTTAGACGGGACTGTTTTACACGTAAGTGCTTTTGAGCAATTCCCACAATGCAGCACTATCAGTAACAGAATGCGAACTGCAAATCCTATTATCGGTACATCGACATCTGATCGATACTAATAAATACTATTTTCTCAAGCTTCATGCACGAAGTAGTAGTAGTAGTAGTAGTAGTAGTAGTAGTAGTAGTAGTAGTAGTAGTAGTAGTAGTAGTGGTGGTGGTGGTGTTAACAGCAACAGCCCCAGATTTGCTCTTATTGAACAGAACTATGACAAAACGTATTGCAGCTGTGTCATCCTGTCCTTAATTGTTTTTTAAGACCAATCTATAAAGATATCATAGTCTGTGTCGTTCCATTTGTAAGAAAGTAGGATATGATTTGAGGTTGATTTGACTGCTATTTCTACCTGGTTGAGTGACTCCATAGAGACCACCTAGATGGCTTGTTAATACAAGTTTTTGTTATGCTGTTGTTGTTGTCGTTTTGTTGTTGATGATGATGATGATGATGGGGGAGGAGGAGGAGGAGGAGGAGGAGGAGGAGGAGGAGGAGGAGGAGGAGGGAGGCTGTTGTAGTTTAGCCCTAGAATAACATTAATTCTACAGGTCTTTGACCAAACTCATGCCATCCCGTTCTTTTTTATATATCTAGGACCACATTATCTAATGTGTTCTTATTTTCCCCCAATATCTCAGGGAAATTTGGCTACTATTTCTAACATGGCGAGTGATCACATAAAACAACTGCATGAAATTTATTATCCTTATTCCAATGTAAGACCATTGAAACCCTTAAAAATCCATTTAAGAAAAACTAAGCAACGGTTTCTACCTTCAAGGCTCAAACAGTAATTTGACATAAAATGTATCTTTATGAATTGGTAAAGTTCAATGTTCACTGATACATTCCAACAGATTTTCACAGTTAGTCGTTGGTACTGGTATCTCAAAGGGAAGTGGTGTTGTAAAGGCATTTAATGACAAGCTAATTCGGCCGAGAATCATACACAATTCAATATTGCAATTGTTGTTGAACTTGCATTGTGCAGCTGTTACAGGATGCTACTACGTGGTGTGTCTGAATCGATAGTAGACGAACGTAGTTGAATGTATAACCCATTGTCTGCTTACAGAAACTATTGTGTCGTGTATAATATGGGAAAGCTACATTCAGTCGAATTTAATAGGGAGCTGCTGTTGTTTGTTGTTTTTTAAACACAGCTAAGCAAACTATGATCAAGCAGATCTATCATTAAAGAAGTTCCAGCTGTGACCACCCCATTTTTAAATATTCCTTTATTCTTTTACTTGTTTTAGTCATTTGACTGCGGCCATGCTGGAGCATCACCTTGAAAGGTTTTAGTCGAATTAATTGATCCCAGGACATTTTTTAAGCCTAAGTACTTATTCTATCAGTGTCTTTTGCCGAACCGCTAGATGACGGGGGACGTAAACAGACCAATACTAATTGTCAAGCGGTGATGGGGGAACAAATACAGACACAAAGACACACATACACACAGAGATATATACATATATACATACATATATATATATATATATATATATATATATGTGTGTGTGTGTGTGTGTGTGTGTGTGTCTTTTTGTGTGTGTGTGTGTACACGACGGGCTTCTTTCAGTTTCCATCTACCAAATCTACACACAAGGTCGGCCCGAGGCTATAATAGAAGACACTTGCCCAAGGAACCAAGCAGTGGGACTGAACTCGGAATCATGTGGTTGGGAAGCAAGCCACCTATCACTCAGCCACGATTGCGCCTGAAAATATTTTAAAACAAACGTTCTCGTGCTAACTCCTGCCAGAAATGTTCTACGAAATGCGCAGACTCTGTTTTCTTGTTCAAGTTTAGAGATCAATTGGGGGGGGGGGTGACAAAAAAGTGTATAAAGTCAATATGATTATGCAGTGAAAGAAAAGAAGAAATATCGACAGTTTGGATAGTATTTCGTTATCAACCTAGAACAAGGGAGAAGATAAAGAAAAGATGGTAGGAAAATACGAGGAATTCAGAAAAAAAGTATGCTGGAAGAGCAGACAGGAATAGAACCTTACAAACAAAATCCTACAGATTGTTAGTATGATTTGATAAATGATGGAAAGATTTGATACAGAAACTAAACAGTAAGCAATACATGAGAGAGAAATTTGGCTGCTATTTGTAGCGGGTTGAACAATCATATATATGCTCTTGGAGCCTAGTTTGAACTGCCAGCAGATAAAGTGGCAGCAATTCGTACCTTACCAATGTGTCAACGGTTTAACTCCTTTAACTCTCATACGACACAATCCATCTAGATATGCGACATTACAAGGGAGGCACAACTTATCGTTTTAAATAACAATGGTGCAAGAATAACGAGTATCTTGTTAGCAGTAAGTAATAGTTTGAAACGGCGCGGTTTCTGCCAAAGTGTCATATTCAAGATTTGGACATTTTTCGTTTGGATTAACAGGTCCCGAATTCGTAAGAAATGTAACTAAAAATGCAATCGAGAATTCGCGGAATTGTATATTCTATTTCTCGGGAATTCCCGGCTGCATTACATAAAAATTAATTATAAATTGCAATGCCATCTTAAAATGCTAGAGTAGTTCAAGAAACGGTCTTTCACGTAATTCAAAAATCATTCACAAGAAACTGCAGAAAAGAATTAAGGTTGATGGATTTTCTATGTATCCATTAGATAAAGATTTAATTAGAAGAGCAATCACAATAAAAGTTTTGTTTTTCCAAAGAATGATTTTCATTTAACAAAGTTTATTCGACACCAATGGCTTGAAATAATTTTTGTGAGTTACAAAATAGCTTAAAGAAAGAGGAACTCTAAAATAAATTCCTATCACAGAAATTTGAATGTAAATGTGCACGCATCTGATAAATTCTGGAATTTAGAATTAATCAGAATTTATGGATGTTTACCTGCAAAAAATGATGAAACTTATAGAACAAAACCTTAATACGACTATTTATTTATAATTGCAGTCGTAATCGATGAAGAAAATGTCGTGGTTAAATTTGGTAATTAAGAACGACAGTGTTACGAACATGTGCTTCGTTTGTTATATTCTTTACAAAAGAAACTGAACCAAAATATGATAAAGCAAATTTAACTAAGAATTCTTAGAACGCCAGTGATGGCAACGACAACGAATTTGAAGGCAGATTCGAGAAAGGCAATCAAGATGCAGATTTGTAAGTTATGAATGTAGTTAATAGATAAGTCAATCTGTGGCAAATTGAACTTAATGAAGTAACTCATATGGCATGTAAGAACGATTTTTGTTCTTTAATATCTGTGGTTCAAAAGTTGTGAACGACATAAAAGTTGTGACCAACAAAAGTCGGGAGGCAACCTCCCGATTTTTCAGGCGATGAATTTAATGATATTCATTACATTGTATCGGCATTATGCAACCGCGATCTCTGGAGAAGGTAGAAACTGTTTTTACTCTAAGCTATCTGAATGGACAAAATACATCAATCTCTCTCTCGTAGTGAGAATATGTCAAGAAAAGAATTGAAAGATGAAGGGAATGAAAACCTAATTGGATTCACGACGTATTTAAATAGTCCTCTTATAATTTTGGATATAATTAATGCATTTCTATTTTACCAAAATTTTACTCAAAAACATTTGAAAAAAATATTCATCAATTAGTTGACGTCATACAAATTTATAAATTCCAAAGAATGTGAAATAATTATCTTTTGTAATGGTGTAACTCGAAGCAAATAAAGCTAAAGACAAAGCAAGTAAATATTGTGTTAAAAACACATTGGATAGAAAAGGTTGGAGGGTATAAATTCGTATGATATCAACAACATAAATTTTCGCAGATAAGCAAGTTTCTAAAATTGGTAGAGAAATTCGAATGTTTTATTTAATCCAATGGTAGAATGTTTGTTATGTTCACAGGAAATGTGGGTTCCAGTCCCACAAGGAGCCGTTGGCTCATTCTATCGAAATGATTTTTAAACCCAATATTGACTCGCTGATTTTTTTTATAACTTTATTTGCTTTGAGATTCGCCCTTTCAAAAACTGATATAATTCAACACTTTGTCAGAAGAATCCATTACAACTCATTCCAAATTTGAACCATGATAATTAAATTTCCCTATTCCATTAATAGAAAAGTTCGCATTGCAGAGTCTAAATCAGAGATTCTCAATTATTTCTTTTTACCTGAAGACCTCTTTGACTCCTATTTAACTCGAGGCTCATAACCATTCGATGTCCAAAAACTGCTATTATATTTTTATGATTAAATATTAAGAATTGTTTAGAAAAATGTCTAAACGTTTTGTGTATTGTAGAAATATAACCAACTTATCGCACATAAACGTTAACAACAAAATCTTAACCACCACCACCGCCACCAAGTCATATGGACCCCAGTTGAGAACCACAATTGACGAAGCTATGGAAAACAAAAAAGCTTTCAATTATCTTATTATCTAAAACAAGTCATAATCAAAAAGAGGAAAATATTTTAAATGTAGAAGCGTTAACTTTTAGTACTATTCTACCAACATCCATTGAACACAGAGAGAGAGAGCCTTTTCTTCCAAAGAACTATCTTTTCACAAAATTTCGATTAGGCATGAGCGGCGACACAACAAAAAATATATACTTCTAGAGACAATACTATCAATCTGATGGAATTTTTTTTTCATTACAGTAATCTCTCGACTATCGCGGGTGTTACGTTCCAAAACAGCCCGCGATAGGTGAAAATCTGCGAAGTAGAAACAGTACTGTATTTATTTTTATCTTTATAATTTGTATATATATTTATTTTATTATAAATGCAAAACAGCACCACGGAGGAATCGACGTAAGCTTAAATAATAAACCGCGATATGGCGAGGGATTACTGTATTCGGAAACCTATACGTGTGTGTGTGTGTGTGTGTGTGAGTGTGTGTATGTGTGTGTGTATGTGTGTGATATATATATATATATATATATATATATATATGAAGTATAAGTAAAGGAAAGATTGTAGGTGTTGACGATCTTTAATTCATAATCCAGATTGGTACAGAACCAATATACATTCTGCTAATTGTTTCGGAGTCTAAATTAATTCCAAATACAAAAAAGTAAAATTCTTCTTAAAATAAAAACTAGATTCTTGGTCAGGAATTACATATTGGTATGAATAATTACGAACAACAAAAATTCGTTCGTTCTCGCTTTGGCTATGAAAGGTCTTTGTATATTTTTGTTGGTCGTAATTATTCATACCAGTATGTAATTCTTGACGAAGGATCTAATTTTTTTTCAAGAGATACTATTGAAGTCGATGAAATAAGTACCAGCTGCACACTGGGATCGATGTAATCGACGTATTTCCTTCACCGAAATTTCTGGCCTTGTGCCAAAATTTAACATCAATATATATATACGTGTGTATATGTGTGTGTGCGTATGTGTGTGTGTGTGTGTGTGTGTGCGTGTATGTATATAAATGTTAGTGAGTTAATTTCTGGGAAAATAGGTGAAAATACATTGATCTATTATTTGTCCTTATTCCCCTCGTCTATTTTTTAAGAGAAAAAATACATCAGAATGGCTAGGTAGTTTAACAAGACGGACAATTTTCAGATACCTATTTCTTAATATATAGGTCACCGTAGGTATGTCTATATGTGTATATATATATATA
>NC_068987.1:59047009-59053609 GCF_001194135.2 Octopus bimaculoides | reverse complement strand
TATATATATACATACATATATACATATATACATATATACACACATGCACACCTACACACACACACACACACACACACACACACACACACACACACACACACACACGTATATATATATTACTGATGAAGGCCGGTTTATAGGGTACTTTTATGAAGAGAAACCCAGGCTAACTCAGTATAAATATAGACTGCTCTACTTCTTAGAGTATGATTCTTCCCCGGATTTATGTTTTTCTGGTATTGCCTTGTCATCAGCGTTTGACAATCACCGATTGTCGATGTGAAGTGGTTCTCAATGCAAATATATATATCCTTTTTCCAGTGACGAAAAGTCGAGGGCAAAGAAAGCGGGTCAATAGCCAGCTGGAAGAGGTATCTTCCTGGGGCTACAAGCTACATTTAAGGGTGAGCCACATTTAAGTGGCAAATATACTTCACGATATCATGCAGCTACTGTTTATACCTCGCTCAGAGATTTATTATTGATCTATATAGATAGATAGATAGATAGATAGATAGATAGATAGATAGTTAGATAGATAGATAGATAGATAGATAGATAGATAGATACATACATACATACATACATACATACATACATACACATATACATATATATATATATATATATATATATATATACATATGTACATACTTATACACACATAAACACCTACACGCACACACACACACACACACGCATGCATACACGCACATACAGGGGTTGGACAAAATAATGGAAACACCTAAAAATTTCAAACAAATTTATTTTGATATGGAGTAGAACCGCCTTTGGAAGTAGTTACAGCTTGAATTCTACGAGGTACAAAGTTTGAATTGTTTCCAAAGGAATTTTTGTCCAATCTTCAGCTAAAACAGTCTCCAGTTTTTGTAATGATGATGGTGGAGAATATCGACTCCTTACTTGTTTTTCTAAAATGCACCATAAATGTTCAATAATATTGAGATTTGGGGATTGTGGTGGCCAGATAAGATGTTCAACTTCACTAGAATGTTCCTTGTGCCATTCAATAACAACTTTAGCAGTGTGAATTGGTGCATTATCATCCTGAAAGATTGCGTTTCCCTCCGGAAACAGTTCCGCAACCATAGGATGAATTTGATCAGATAAAATGCTTAAATAGTCTTGACAATTAATTCTACCGTAAAGCAAAACCATCGGGGAGGCGGATTTCCAAGATATAGCCCCCTCCTTCTCCAGATCATCACAGATTCTCTTCCATGTTTAAGAGTTGGAAGCAGGCAGTCTGAATGAAATGCTTCTTTTGGCTGTCTCTACACGTATACTCGACCGGTGGTCGGAAATAAGGTAAAGGATGACTCGTCCGAGAAAGTAGCATTCTTCCACTGTGGTTTTCTTATTGTAGCCCTCACGTGAAATCCCGCTTTGTGCACCTCCCGGCGAACATTTTTTGTGGAATCTGGGTTCTCGTGGTGGTCATTAAGCTCTGCATTAATTTTGGAAGCTGTACTTTTGTGATCCTTTCTAACAATTCACGTAAGAGTCCGACGGTCCCTATCTGAAAATTTTGGTTTTCTTCCGGAGTTTTGTTTCAACGAGGAGGTTTTTCCCTCTTTCTTAAAGGCTGCCATTACTTTCAAGACTACTTCTTGATACCCCAAACATTTCGGCTGTTTTCGTTACGCTAGTGCCTACCATACGAGCACCAACAATTTGACCTTTTTGAAAGTTCGATAGATCTGTCACTTTAATCAATTTTAATTACCTTTTTCTGATGATATCTGAAAAGAAACAGCAATTTTAGCAAAATATATTAAGCAACACTAATAATAAATCAAAAAACATAAGAATAAACAAGCTTTTGACGGTTTTGTAGATATTTCAAAATTATGATGCTATGATGCTAGGTGTTTCCATTATTTTGTCCAACCCCTGTATATATATCCTTGGCGTATATACATGCATCTTTGGGCACTCCATCATACACACGCACACACACACACACACACACACACACACACACACACACACACACACACACACACACACACACACGCACACATACAGACGTATATATAATAGTAGGAAGTTGTGTGCTCTAAAAATCTAGTAAATGAAAATCGAAGTAGGACACGACACAGAAACGATTTGTGTGTGTACATAAACATAATTAAAGGACAAAATCATTAAAATTAATGAATTCTATCAATAGCCAGCATATAAAAAAAACTTTTACGTAAAATACATAAGTGGAGATACATAATTTTATAGGATACAATTATACTTAAGTACAATTGCATCCTATACAATTATCTCTCTCTCTCTCTCTCCCTACATATATAAGTATAATTGTATCGTATACAATTATGTCCGTCTCTCTCTCTCTCTCTCTCCCTATATATATATATACACACACACATGCACTTACATATCTTTGGATCAATCTCGTTTGTAATTATATTAGCTTTTGTGCCACACTTAAAACATTATGTTGTTCTACTTATGCATCTGTTTCAGTCAGTAGACTTAGGCCCCAGTATTTATTTTTTCCTACAAGCCTGATATTTATTCTATCGGTCTCTCACCCAGATTCCATCAACCAAACCCACTCACAAGGCTTTGCCAGCCCGGAGTGGGACTGAACGCGGAACCATGTGGTCGATTTAATCGATTTACTCCTTCCCCCACACCGCTGGCCTTGAGCCAAAATTTGAAACTAATATGGCAGAAGTTATCAATCGTACTTTTAAAACACAGATTCTTACAGCCACTGCATTCCATATTCAATTAATTTTCTTCAATCAAACTTTTAGTGTTGCTTTCATTGTTTTTATCAAGAATTAGTCTTTTCGAAAATTGCTTTCATTATTGCGTAATTTTAATTGACTTAAAATTAATTAATTGCTTTCCTGGTTTTCAGCACTAGATATGTAAGTGCTTACCATGTACGTATAAACCAGCCGTTACTCGTAAGTTCTTATAATCTGGTAGCATGTACCATCCTTTCGTTAATTGTTTTCGGTGCTAACGTAGTCACAAACTAGCACAGACACATTCTCAGCTCTTCCAGTTTTGATCCACCAGAACATCTAGGATCTGACAGCTGGAAGAAGAAAGGGATGCATCAGCACTTGGCTGGTACATGTTTTCAACTGATTTGAGTGAAGCAATGTGACATGATGTGCCACCCAGCCCAGGTATCGAACTTACAACATTACGATTGTGGCCCAACATCAAAACCGCTAGGCCACACACGCAAACACGGACGCACCAACACATACACACATACGCTACACACACGCATCACACTACACAAACATATATATATTTATAAATATAAATTTCATAAAGAATATTCAAAAGAAATATTTTATTGAGCTTATATTAAGTGCTCTATTATTTTGAGCAAATATATATATATATATGTGTTTTTATATCATTAATAAATTTATAAAATTATTAATAATATTCGCAGGTAATCAATATTCAAATTTCGAAAGATATATGTTTAATGTGACACAGTAATATTTTGAATTATAATTAAATTAAAATTTAAGATGTACAAAATATAAATATATATAAAAAATATAAATGTACATAAAAATACATGTGAATATAAATGCATATAAAAACGTATGCGTAATTGAGTATAAATATTATCAAGGTCTAAAAATTTAAAAAATTAAAAAGCATCTAACGATCGTTTCACGGACATTATTGCAACCACAGTGTAATCAGAACATAAGCATACTGGCAATAATTCCGCTCTTCGGAGATGAATGGAGTTATTATATACGTGTTAAAAACGAATGGTATATATAAGATGATATTAATTAAAATATTAAAAAATATCAAAAATATTGAAAATATTAAAATGTATACTGTCCTTTAAGATTATGTAAAAGTAATCCCTCCTATAATTTGGATTACTTTTACAAAATGTTAAAGGACAGTATACATTTTAATATTTTCAATATTTTTAATATTTTTTAATATTTTAATTAATATCATCTTATTATATATACCATTCGTTTTTAACACGTATATAATAACTCCATTCATCTCCAAAGAGCGGAATTATTGCCAGTATGCTTATCTTCTGATTACATTGTGGTTACAATTCTGACCGTGAAACGATCGTCAGATGCTTTTTAGTTTTTTTAATTTTTAGACCTTCATAATATTTATACTCAATTACGCATACATTTTTATATGCATTTATATACACATGTATTTTTATGTACATTTATATTTTTTATATATATTTATATTTTGTCCATCTTAAATTTTAATTTAATTATAATTCAAAATATTACCGTGTCACATTAAACATATATCTTTCGAAATTTGAATATTGATTTCCTGTGAATATTATTAATAATTTTATATATTTATTAATGATATAAAAACATATATATTTATAAATATGAATGTATGCGTATACATATATAAATAGATATACGTACGTATACATATATAGTCATACATGTATATATGTACTCATAGTATTATATGTATATACATTTATACACACATATATATATGTGTATATCTATGTACGCATGTATGAATGTAAATACATATGTATATATGTGCGTGCATGTATGTATGTATATGTATGTATGTATGTATGTATGTATGTATGTATTTATTATGTATGTGTGTGTGTATGTATGTATGTATGTATGCATGCATGCATGCATGTATGTATGTTGATCGTTGGCTGTGAGAATCTGTGGTATTGAAGAACTCATCAGGCTAACTTATTTGCATATTTCCCAATGAGAAGTGA
This sequence comes from Octopus bimaculoides, assembly GCF_001194135.2. Taxonomy (NCBI): domain Eukaryota; kingdom Metazoa; phylum Mollusca; class Cephalopoda; order Octopoda; family Octopodidae; genus Octopus; species Octopus bimaculoides. The sequence goes on along the minus strand of NC_068987.1, from coordinate 59,048,835 downwards.
AAACACTTTGGGATCGTTTAGTTAGAATTTTAATTATCCTTATGGGGTTTGCTGTCAGTGTGCAATTTTCTTCAAACAGTCGCCCTATCTTGTGACTTACCGAGTCAGCTTCTTATGCAAATTTGTATTAGGCCTAATTGTTTGCTTTTATATTTTCGACTGCCCTGGTTCCTTTCCTGTTTCTTGTTATTGCGCGAGTCTGACTTTAATTTCGATCTCTAAAAGTGCCTTTTAGAGATGGGAATTTTCGCTGTTTATTATCTTGTTTATTTAAGCGATTTGAAATTTTTATTCTTCGTCTCACAAAGACCCACCTGTCTCGAGGAATAATGTTTTTGCGTGTATTGCCTCTCTTCTCGGGGACAAATTTAATACATATGGCTTACATTACTGACACAAAATCTTTGAGTTTCCTATTATTGCTTTGCACAGAGAGGCTTTTTTTTTTTGCCAATTTGGTTTCAAGGGCTCTCTGTGGACCGACTCCCAGTCGGATTTGTAGAAATTTAGTTTGGATAGGATTCAGATACTTCTTATGTGATATACATACTTAAAACCATGCATTGTTAGTTCTATTATGTTGTGGTCTGGGAAAATTGTTGGTGTCACCTTCACATAGTGGACGAGTTCCATGTTATTTATGAAGCAGGGCTTTAAGATGTTGCTCTTGATCATGTAAATAATCATCATTCTAATGGCCTGATCTTCTTGAGGTTATACTACATTATTTAAAACGATATTACTTTTTAAAAGCAAATATATATATATTTTTTTTTTTTTTTTATCGATATTCCATGTTACTATGGTGACTTCTCAAGACACAAAGCAGTTCTCTCCATGACCTGATACTCGGCAGACTGCTCCAGTAAAATTAAAGAAAACCTGCTATAAAGACTCAGATTTCTCAACTGTCATTTAACTTTTCATGCGACCTATTTTTACCTCACGTGTATTTCCCATTATGTTTTATAAACTGGCCGGCTTGCTCTCGTTTAAATAGCATACTTTTAGCTTTAATGATAGGCTTCTTCTCATTACTTACATTGTTATCAAATAATAATAATAATAATAATAATAATAATAATAATAATAATAATAATAATAATAATAATAATAATATTAATAATAAATGATAATAATAATAATAATAATAATAATAATAATAATAATAATAATAATAATAATAATAATAATAATAATAATAATAATAATGATAATAATAAAATGATTATAATAATAATAATAATAATAATAATAATAATAATAATAATAATAAATGATAATAATAATAATAATAATAATAATAATAATAATAATAATAATAATAAAAATAAAATAATAATGATAATAATAATAGCAATAACAACCACGGTCCATCATCATTATTATTATTATTATTATTATGCATATACGTTCAAAGTTACAAACCAAAAAGATTAAGCAATGCTTGTAATTGTATAAAGCGGATGATCCTCTCTTTCTCTCTCTATCTCTCTCTCTCTCTCTCTCTCTCTCTCCCCAGCTCTTCTCTCTCTCTCTCTCCAGCTCTTCTTTCGCTCTCACTCTCTCTCTCTTTCCCTCTCTCTCTCTCTCTCTTTCTCTGTAGCTGACTAGCTAATTTATGATGATAGAATGAGCGTGCCTCGTGAAATTTAGAGTAACTAGGAACGAATCATCGACTTTATATGTACATCCATGCATACATATACTCATGCATACATACACACATATATACATATACACACACACGCACACACGCACACACACACACACACACATATATATACATACCTATATATATATACATACCTATATATATATATATA
>NC_068987.1:59044277-59046539 GCF_001194135.2 Octopus bimaculoides | reverse complement strand
GTGTGTGTGTGTAATGATAGCACGTGTGTGTGTGTGTGTAGTTGTGGCTGTTTATGTATGTGTGTGGTTGGACATAGTATCGTTTAAGGTCATAGGAAGAATTTGGTAGGAGTGGCTGCCTGTTGTGTGTCTTGGGGGCAAATAAAAGTATCATTGTGCTTACATTAGTAACAGTTCTTATAACTATTATTATTATTATTATTATTATTATTATTATTATTATTATTATTATTATTATTATTATTATTATTATTATTATTAGTCAAGACGAAGAGTGCGATTCGATTGTATAGATGTTTTATTCTTTGAACAATATTTCGACAGCACGTCTGTCTTCCTCAAGTTCAAAACTATTTACCTTCGTGAAGAGTTACGTCAATCCTTTTTTAGAATGTTATTATTATTATTATCATTATTATTATTATCATTATTATTATTATTATTGATATTATTGAGTGAGAGCGCAGTGAATGCCATCAAAGTGACACTGGGGTAAAATATACGAAGCCCAATATACCCATCATGACTACCCGTCTGATAAGGGTACACCAGGCACATGCATCACAACCATATGTGCGCAACATGGTGATCTCATATCAAGATGAACAGCGCATGACCTTGCAGGTGGGGCCCAGTTAGAATTTTCTTCAGGTCGAGTAGCCCATCCCGCTCAAAATGTCCCTGAATAAGGTTTGTTTAAGGATGTTGAGCAAAACACCCATGTTTCCAAAGGTGAATTATTCAAACCCCAAAGAATTCCTCTCAACACATGGCTATGATGCTCCCCCACTACTTCTGCTCATGATCAGAGATGCACATATCGTCAGCCACTAAGGGACATGCTCAACTGGTTAAGATCAAACAACTGACAAGCAAATCTGTGGTATTAAGCAGAATATTTGTTGTAGCCCATCTTTTTATACAAAGACAAAACAATGTACATGATAACACTTCCAATCAATTAAGATCAGAAGCCATGAGAGCCACTGCCTGGTAATTATTATTATTATTATTGCTACTATTACTATTTTTACTACTGCTATCATTACTTTTCTGCTGGCTTCCTACAGACATTAAAAATTTTGTTCTAAAAATCCTAAAAAGTTTTCAGGTGTAACTGAAGGAATTTTTTTTTTCTTTTTTTCTTTTTGTTATTTCATACAAGGACTATTATAAAACATTTGAGAGTTTGTGCCCTGTATCTGGGCCAGACAAGCTCGGTTCGTTTGTTGTCCTTTTTTTATATTTCTATTTTAATTTCACCGTATAACGATAAGTCACAAATGGCTTCTTGTTATACGTGAACCGCGTCCAGAAGAAATTATAGCAAGCAAAGCAAGCAGCTATTTAATAAAAAAAAGAAAAAAAATATGTGGTAAAATATTAATGAACCCACAACATTAAAGAAAATTAAGGAAAATCGTGAAAATAATGGCATTTTGACAGAAGAACGTAGCATTATAAACAACAGTAGACGAGCACGTACTTAGTCAAATGAAACTGTACTGAACACCAGCCATTGCTCATCACTGGCAAGCGAACTTTCGAAACAGGAAAATACTAGATAATGAAATATTAAAACTGGGAGCATTTTGTTCACATGACGGACACCAGCCTTCCATAATATATTGCAAATGTATACGAGAGGAGAATAATAATGTCCCTATTTTTCGCTAAAGCCAAGAGCGCTTTGTTTGTTCCAGCAATGGAAGATTGGAGAGAATTATGAGAAGGACAGACACAAAGGGTAACTGTCAGAGATATCGATGACAACATCGAACTCTGCAATCGAACTTCACAATATAGGTAGGTGATACCTACCTATATTGTGTCGACATATTTTTCGACGATATATTGCTGGATGAATTCACCATAGACATACAAGTCCTTATGATCCAGCAAGACGATTAAACGATACCAGAATTTTGTCTTGTAGAAATGGTGCTAAGAGGAGGACTTTAAAACTCAGCGTCGAAGGCAGGAAGTCCATCTACAGTATGTATGTTGTTGGCACTCCATCGCTTACGACGTCGAGGGTTCCAGTTGATCCGATCAACGGAACAGCCTGCTCGTGAAATTAACGTGCAAGTGGCTGAGCACTCCACAGACACGTGTACCCTTAACGTAGTTCTCGGGGATATTCAGCGTGACACAGTGTGACAAGGCTGACCCTTTGAATTGCAGGCACAACAGAAACAGGAAGTAAGAGTGAGAGAAAGTTGTGGTGAAAGAGTACAGCAGGGTTCGCCACCATCCCCTACC
>NC_068987.1:59030528-59043497 GCF_001194135.2 Octopus bimaculoides | reverse complement strand
AGTTTCCGTCCACTAAATCCACTCACATGGCCTTAGTCGGTCCGAGGTTATAGTAGAAAACACTTACCCAAGGTGCTACGTAATGGGATCTAACCCGGAACCATGTAGTTGGAAAACAAGCTTCTTGTTTTCACACAACCACACCATGAAGAGAAGATGCTCTCCCCTGAGAAGTAAATCTTCTATGAAACAGTTATTTTTTAAATAAATTACTTTTTACAGTTACTTTTTAAATAAATTTAATCTAAAAACGGAATGTGTAGGCTTTTAACAGTGAAATGCTAATAAAATTAATAAACACAAAAGTTGTAAATTTACTTTATACATTACAAGTTAATGACTTCCCTGTGCCTGATGAGATCTCATTTTATTTTAATTACCATTACTAGTTTTATCATGTATAACATAATTACTGTATATATAAGTACACATTTAGTATGTGAATTATGTCACTTCACTGCCCCCTAAAGCCTAACGATATCCCATTCGATATGCCCACGTTGGGAACATGTGATTTAAACGAACTGGAGATCGAACAGAAAATGGAAACAAACTACAAAGATCATCAAAATGATAGAATATTGGCAAAAGTTTCATGGAATATATACACCATTTTAGATGCCAACTATTGAAAGGACGTGGGGGCCTTCTTCACTCACTCTAAGGAGCTTCACGCTGAAGATTCTGGAACAACCAGCATCAATGAAAAATTAGATGAGTATCGTACAGAGGAATCGTAATCAGGGCAATGGGATTATCCTGATTAACGCAATTTCACTCCTAAACGTTATAATAGTTGTGCAATGATTGTTTTGTTAATGCATTCTGTATACATAAGTACACAGAATACATTACTTTTATAAATTTTTAATTCGTCCCATTATATAATGTATAACGTTTTCTCCATTTCCCTCATGTTTGTATAACTTTCTAACCTACCCTCCACATGTTTGACCCCACTTCTTCTAAATGTAAATTGTATTTTATATTTTTCTTGGACTTGTCGTTGATAAAAAAAAATATTGTTATCTATCTTACTTCTTTGTCATGTATAACATAGTTACTGTATATAGGTACAAATTTAGTATGTGAATTACGTCACCTCACCGCCCTCTAAAGCCTAACGTCCCTTTCGACATGCCCACTTGCCGAGTCATTACCTATGACTTAGAGCAAGAGAAGATATGTCATTAAATACTTTCAACTTACATCAGATGCTTCTTTCATTAAACAGCTAACATTATAAAATATCGCAAAAACAATCTATTGAAAGAATTACGTGATATAAACATTAAAAAGAAGGACTCTGGTGCATACGTGAAATAAAGATTAGAGATGCGTGATAAAAGTGTATTCAGAGTAGCATAAAAAAGTTTGGTTCATTCGTAGTATAGGATTGCAAGTATAAGTATAGTATAAAAAAATGCTTGGTGCATCATTGATACATATGAGTAAAAGTAGCGAAAAATTACTCCTATATTTGTATTGTATTGAAAGTATTTTACGTAGGATGGGTGCAGTGCCTTGCAATGCTATTTTCTCTATGTCATATATGTTCGTAAGTCTGAGTGTTTTGGATATGTATTTGTATATTTTTAAACTATATCTAATGCAGAGATTTTATAGGGATTATTCTCTTTTCAGGCTCCACATTCGGGTTATCTCTGTTTTCCAGATCTGTCTGTATATATTGGCATATCTCAGAGTAGGGTTGCTTTATCATTTTCTGAAACCTTTTCTGGGATATGCTCATACCATGTTTTCTGCATACCTTCCATAGTACTGGCACAGCTTCCAGTGTTTGTATGTCCCAATTTTGTCATGTCTGTGGATATATTCCTTCTTAGCCATGACTGGGCAGCCAGAGTCAATATGATTTATTTTTTCCTCCCCACGTATTCTTCTGTTGCTTATTATATATATTTTTTTCTTTTTGAGGCTTCTCAATCAATGTTGGGATTTTACTTAATCTATTTTTCTCTGTTTAGCTTATCCTAGTATTTAACCTGTAAGGGCTTTTAGTGCCATCGTTTTATCGTGGCTTTTTGTAGTTCCACTTTTAGCTTAGATTTTAGTTGCTTTACAGCATTGTATATTCTTTTTCTTCATAGTTGTCTGGCATATGACTTCTTTCTTGTATTTTTCGGTTTCCCTGAAGACTGAAAACAGTTTTTCTTTTTTGTTGTTGTTTTGCTCATGTTGTGTGGATATATGTACCAGTTTTCCTTGGTTCTGTGCCAGATATTTCCTATGGTGGATATCTTATAGTAATTTTGTTGTTGTATTAGGTCGCTGCAATCTTCAATTCGTTGTATAAATAACCTTCCGGTGTCAGATCTTGGGTGATGTATTCTAAATTCCGTCATTATTTTCTTGTTTTCCTGTTTAGTTTGGCTAGTTCATTTAATGTCCATTAAGAATATTGTAACTGTAACTTATAACTGATAGCTTGCGTAATGATACTTCCTATTATCTTCTTTTTTTTTCGCATTGAGATCTGTTTTAAGTACTTACCTAACTCGTCTATAATATTCCTTCCTTATCTTCTCTTTCATTTGTGTGTATTGTACTATATCTGGTTCATTGGTTCCTAAATATTTGTATGTCTAGGTTTGGTCTAGTTCTCTTATTTCAATTTCTTTATCTAGCCTGATGTTGTTATTCTTAACTAGTTTTCCTCATTTCAAGGTTGCTTTGACACACTTTTCTTATCAGAATTCCGTATTTATATCTTTGGTAAATTCATGCACTGTTTGCAGTAGAGTTTTCAGCTCTTTATCATTTGCAGCTTACAAATTGCGGGCATCCATATACAAGAGATGGTTGATTGTTTTATCATAGCAGCTGTATCCACATCCAGTTCTGTTTAGCATGTCGGTTAAAGGCGTCAGTGCCGGACAGAAAAAGTGGGGAGAAAGCTAATTTCCTTGAATTATTCCTCTTCCAATGGAGGATGGCTCTAGTTTTTATAATTCACTCTTTTGTCTGTGGTTGCAGAACTGTTTACCATTTATTCAAGACACGTTTTATATATTTTTTAACTGATAGAGCTACTTTGTTCATTGCCAGTGTTTCCAGGGCCCATGAGCCTTTATCTTTTCAGTCATGAGAATTCTTCCTATAAAGGAGTTAGTTTCTAGGAAATAAAGAAAGCTCCATAGCTGAAATTTGGATAATAAAAGCGATAATCGTTACATACTGAACTTTAGGAAAATCTTGCATATTTTCGCTCTTCCACTATTTTTGCTGAGCATTATTCATTGAACTAAACCTAGTTTCAACCATATTAGTTCGGTCTTTCTTAATTTATTATACCTAACTTCTATGCCACTAGCGCGTAGACTAGTAGTTAGGTTGTTCCGAGCATGATCATAAAGTCGTAGGTTCAAATGTTGGATCAAGTAGCGTGTTGTTCCCTTGAGCAAGGAACTTCATTTCACGTTGCACCAGTCTACTCGGCTGTAAATAAGTACCAATCAGGTTGTACTAAAAGGTGTCAAGAGGCTCTCTGTGTCTGCTCGCGACTACATAGACGCATAAAATAAACATAATACACATTAATAAGTGATACTCACCAGTGAGTAACAGCTGGTTTTACTGCAACATAATTCAATTCATTCTTCCTGAATTTCTCCTTCAACATCACAATTAAATAGATCTATCCTCCGAACTTTTACTACAAAGGGAATATACAAGAGAATCTCTTATTAATTGTAGAATTTAACGATAATATGTGTCCAGAACATGCTTCAAGACCCATTTTGTTAAAGGCAAAACAAATTTTTACTAGCTCAAGTATGCTATAAAATATTTTCAAAGTAAATTGGCTAGAAATTTCTAATTTATCATTGAATACTTTCAATGGTGCTTTACGATCTATCACTGTAATGAAGTTGAAATATCTCATTAAGTTTTCCAAATATCCAGGCTAGACACAATATATATTATTGTTATGATTTCCTATTTCCTGTAGAGAACGTTAACTACGGCATCAAAAAGGCTTATAAATCTTGCAAAACAATTTCCTTTGGGAACTCATCCGACTTCCGTATGTAAAGGCAGTCGTACATAATATTTATTATCATCAGAACAACATTTCCTGAATTAACGATGATATTTGCTATATGAGTTTATTTCATTGGTAAGTTTGAAAACAATACTAAGTAAATAATGTAAACTGAACTCATTGTTTTTTCTTGCAAAATTGTCCGTATGAATAATACCATCTATTACAAGGATTCCAGGGTTTTTTTTAATGTGCTACAAGGCCTTTCTGCCCACTGACTATTGAGATAGTGCCATCAGCTACAACTGATATCAACTTTTCTGACGGAACTAAACTTTCATCATCCTAGAATCTTGAAGTAATAAAAATAGATTTCTTAATAATAAACAGTTTCTAGTTATTTTACAAATGATATGTCACCATACGGTTTATTGTCAACATTAAAATATGTACATACGCCATAAAATGTGCCTTGTTATTGACAATTGTAGAATCATCACCCTAAACTGATAAATTAATCTTTATTTTGAATCTTTTAACTACATATTGTTAGATATTCGTAGATATATCATGAATTTGCTTCGAAATGAATCGTTGCTTACTAGTAAAAATTTTAAGGTACCTGAAAGATGATCAGGTATTACATCTAAAATAATAGCTTATGACATGGGCTTCCTGACCTAAGTATTTGTTTAGCAGCAGTCATATTTTACAACAATTTTTGAAATCGCAATTGATCCAGAAGTGTATTCATCTAATTTACTATCTTTTACTTTTTCTTTATAAAGCGTATGAATAATTTTCATGGCTGCTCAAATCTAGCTTTCATTTTAACATAGAAAACGGTTTTATTAGCTTTATCTGTATGCTTCATTTTTAATAAGGACTTGGTGATTATAAAGCTTCATTCAAATGTGTAGTATTACATAAATAGGGTTTTTCAACAGAGATGATATTCAATAAACCCATAAGATTCGTATTGTTTAACACTTTTCATTTGTTCCAGTTGACATTGCTAAGGAATCTTGTGCACTGCGTAGTTGCAATTAAAAATTGTCTATGATAAAGTACTTTAAAATATCTGAAATTTGGGAATAAGATTAGTTGAGTCATTAAAAAAAACTATGGAATTCATATACAGAAGCTCTACTCAAATACAAAATTTTTGTCTCTCTGACTCGATTTCTTATTGGAATTCACTCCTGATAGAGCAGCTACACCCAACAGAAAAAAAGCTCTCAAGCAAATCACTTAGCAAACTGGAAGTCACAAAAATAAATGGAAAAAAGAATAAAGAAAAATGTAAGAAATCTAACTAGAAACTGTCCTAAGGATCTTGAAATAATCAGCGCAAAATTTAAAAGAATTAAGATCATATTTATCTGGTAAGAAGGAAGGGAGATCCACAATATACACGTTTGAGAAAAGAAGCTACAAATGTAGTAGCCCTTCTTGAAGTGGGGATCGGCAGAGCAACGACTACGAGATTATTTATAGAATAGAGATAAGAAAAAGCAACATCGTGGTGATTAGAAAGATGAAAGATTACCACCAAGTAAAACAAACGTGTAAAGTGTTTTAGATATATTAAGTATACTTCCAAATAAGTTACGATGCCATTTCATCACAATCGTGTGAATCATTAAACACCACTTTGGTAGTTAAAAACACAAAAAGCAAACCAAAAATAACTACGTTATTTTATTGGAACAGCCTAATTTTAAATTAAAACAGCCTCATTAACGTTAAGTAGGTTAGTCTGACATTCTCCTCTCTAAGTATTGTGGCGTTTTCAAACAATTACATTAAAACCTCGGTTAGCAATCCTCATTTATGAATTTTTATCATATAACAATGCAAACAAAAAGTGCGAGCACAAGTTGAGTGATTAAATAAAGGGATTAGAAAAATAATAATGAAGTCATTCTCTCCATACTTGGAAAAGAGACAAATGTGAAAATTAAATCACTTAGGGCACTGAAAGAAAAAAGTAATGGTCACTTCTTATCGCACAAAATATAACAACCCACCAACATTTCTAATTAGCTAATAACTGAAAACTGAATGCTCAATCGTCACTAAGGTCTATTTCCTTTTTTAAAACTTGCTGACTGAAAGAAGAGGAAGAGCCCATGGCACTTACAGGCCCGCCAATATTGAGATTGGTGCTATTGGTGCTCCGTTTAAATTGTTGTAGGTCAACACCTTCAGGAAGTAAGGAGATAAGGAAGAGATTCTATGAGTAAGGAGGAGATTCCAGACAATCGCTGTTCTGGGAATGAAGAACTGAGCATAGTTGTTAGTGCGGGAAAAGGGGTTTAGACGCAACACGAATGCAGAGAAATGGAGAGATGAATGGGTAGGAGGTTCCTTCGTGGTGGTAGTAAAGGACCAGCCAACTCTGAGGAACAGAGGTCATTAAGACAGAGAGAGGAGACAGGCTAGAGGTCATAATGTGTCTATTAGTGATGGTTGGAGTCCAGGATATCAGGTGTAGCAGCATCCCTGTCTCAGATGCGTTCGCAGTATTCCATTGCGGTCCTCAGTTAAGCCTAGAAGAGCGTCATCAGCTGTTGGAGACAGAACGCTTTCTGACCCTGAAAAGAAGGATCTTTCTTGAAGTGCAATTATAACTATGCTAAAGGTGTGCTTTCACTAGGAAAGAACATTGGTGACACTGAGGTCCAGCATTTGGAGTAATTCCGAGGTCTCTAGCTGAGTGCTGCTCGTGATTAGAAAGAGTATCGTACGATTGTGTTTTCTTGATATAAGTAATGCTTAAGTTTTTCTTTATCTATTAAAAGAGGTAAGGTTGTTATGGCCCCACTGGGCGATACACTCAAGATTTCCGTTTATGGAGTCAAAGCATATTTGCTGTATAGTGTCTAGTTTGTGTATGGATGATGCACGGTTCGGGAAGATTGGAGAGAAAAGAAGGATCATGTCATCTGCATAAGAGGGGGCGTCGTTCGATGTGGTGACTAATAGGTCATGGAAGTACAGAAGAGAGTCGGGTACAGAACCAAACTCTGAGTAACACCAGAGTTGATTGATAACTGGGCAGAAAGAGCTCCGTCAATACATCCTGCAGTGGTGTGATCTGATAAGAAGCTACCTGAGATATAAGAGATGATTGGAGGCCTTAGGAGGAAATTTTTTATAGATTTACATCTCAGACGCAGTCGAAGCCTATGCTGATGTCATGAACAACAGCATTACTTTCGCCGAACTTCTGTGAGAGACAACTTACGGGTGGAAGAGATAAGAGAATAGGTCTCCAGTAGACTAGGCTTTAAAGAAGCCTTACTAGTAATCATTGGGAAAAATTCAAGATGGTGGTGAACGTCATGGTTAATAATTGTGTCCATTACCTTAGACATACTAGAGGGGAGAACACTGGCGCGATAGTTAGTAGAGTTGGAATTGAACATACTGAAGCGTGCTTCCAAATGTCAGGGAATATCCCCGTAGAAAGTGGAGGATTAGAGTTTGGTCAGTATAGAAGCTAGTTCTGGGACACATTACTTAAGTGTAATGAAAGAGACGTTTATTTGTTAAAAGCAGCTGAAGATATTTTCGCACTTAGCTTGCGTGTAAGTAGGAGTGGAAACCTATTGGAGTGGAAAGGGATAGATTTAGAGGGTTTTGTTCCAAGAGTGTGTTGTGTGGAATCGTACGCAGCAAAGGTGGACGCTTATACACGAATCACCTCCGACCTACTCATCTGTCCACCTCTAAGCACTAGAGACACGTGCAAACCCTTTTCTACATTCTTACAAAGTTACCTTTGCTCGGAAAAGTAAGTGATCTCTACAAAGTTGGTGGAGGTCTTTTTGAAAGGAAACAGAAGAATCAGCTGCAGTTTAGGAAACGAGAAATTTTGAGTGCCGTCGAAGGCATTCTTTGCACACTGGATAGAATTCCACCCAGCTTAGGGTTGTGGGCATTAAGTATCCTGTCTCAAAACAGAACGAGACATTCGCAGTCGCTTTGAACTCGTACCCTATGGGGAGACTTTCAACACGTTATCTGCTTGGCCAAATAGTATATCTGCTAATTTAATGCTTAACTCTAACTAATAGACACACGTATATATATATAAACACTACAAAACAGTATGACGTGGATTTTAGTTAAATACTTATACTGTGTGAAATCTATGTTTAATAAGCACGTACTTAATTTACGTTGAACATTAGTCCCTTAACTAAGCAACAGGGCTTTCGTTAGCTTCGAATGATACTATTACCAACTGGTTTCAACTGTCAATAACCTGCCGAAGTCAAGAAACAAAGCGCTCCTTGCAGAAATGTGAATAAAAAAACTAACAAGTGTAATGAAATTTGCCCCATGGCAGAAGATTGACAGCTAGAATTAATAACTAGAGTAGCAATACAATATCGGTTATGAGTAGAGATACAATAATACAGGATAATTTTAGATTGTTGAGCTGAGGACTTGTAAATTTTAGAACTAATTGCTCAATTTCAACAATTTACCCGTCACTGTTAATATGAAATATGCGAATCAAAGCCCAGTACTCAAATAAATTTATGGTGCATGATTCATACTCTTGTAACCAATTAAATTATTCAAGATGGGGTTAGCAGTACGTTCTTTCGTTACAAAAGAAAACAGATTTCCTTGTACGTGTCATGCTTCGTATTCAAAAAGCAGTTCTCATTGCCTTTGATAACGAAAGTAATTGCCTCTATCTCATAAAAGTGTGGGATAAATATTTGTTCTTTCATTAGAAGATATTTTCAGTTTGTGTTATTAATATACATTATTTCATACTTTATGCATAGTCTATAAAAATTATATATTTTCATGTAAACAATGAATTTCAATTCCTCATTGTTCGCCCTAAAACAATTGTTTCTAGCATAGATACAAGACCTGAAATTTTGGAGGGAAAGGCGCCGTTAATTGATATCGTAGTACCCCAATTTTTGACTGGTAATTTATTTTATTGACTCCGGAGGGATGAAAGTTAAAGTTGACCTTGGTAGGATTTGAACTCGGAATATAAAGAACCGAATCAAATGTCTCAAAGCATTAAACTTGTTGTACAGTAGTCTTAGGGATGATTTCGGATATTTAACACTCACTAAAGAGATCAATAAAATCGTTTAATTCGCCTCACATGCACGCCGACTCAAAATAAGTTAAATTTACACAGGTAGCTCTGTTACGTATGTGGTAAGCATCAGATTACCTGGTTAACTACTTTCCTCATCATAGATTTGATTGTACATGCTTAACATAAATTCACACAAACAATATTTTAGTTCATTAGAGCTATATGTCTTCATGATGTAAGACAGCGTTTATCCACTGGAAATTTAGCATAGCGCGGCTACTGCACTGGGTTTTAAATATCTTTTGTAATTGGAAATTGCTATGGCAAACTGGGATTTGGCTAGATTGAGCAGTTTAAAATTCAGAACTTTACGTCACTAAGAAATTAAATTCTTTAATCTGGGATCTAGGTTAGATTACAGGGGACTAAAGGAACATGGAATAGTTAATATAAATAACTTTTTTTGCATAAATCGTAAGTATTAGATATGTTATTATAAATTGTTTTATCTAGCAACAATACAAATAGAACATTTAATATTTTATATATTTTATTATATATATATCTCAGGTACCAAATACCCTTTATACATTTCATATTGGTACACCGTTCTGAAAATGAACGTAAGTTACTTCTTACAAAAACAGTTCGAAGGTGAATTAAACAATAGTAAAAGTATTCGGCTGGTAGAGAGAATCAAATTACTTTAAAATAATGATCTACGCATACTTTACTTTATCATCTGGTGTTGCATGTGCAAATGATGAAATTTCAAGACATACTGAAAATGTGATCTTCTGGACTAAGACACAAGAAATATTCTTAAAATGTAAGAATATCGCTGGTTAATTAATAAAAATAGAAACTTCGGTTGTAGTTCAATATCACAAAGCATATCCATGTATGCAGCAAGTGTAGTTACCTTGGACTTGGACCCACACAAGTTCATTTGTCCCGTGAGTGATACTCTATTAAATGTAGGAATGAGTGACGATTAAACAAAACAGTTACCAACTCTAGTAATGAAGACATTTTAAAGCACAAAAGCAGTGAAGTACTGCATAGAAAAAAAAGGACAGCTAAATCAAGAAGTAATCGAAAATGCAGTATATATATCACTGGAAAATGACGAAGCAACAACAGGGATAGTTTTTAAGAGAGCTTAAATGTAGGCAGTACATAGAAATGTTTTATCGTATTAAACTGAAAGAGAGAAACTTAGGAGATTCTACACTCTCGCAAGTCATATACAGATATTACAAACTACAAAGGAAACTAAATAAGAAAAACAATGATACAAAATATAATTTCCAAGCAATCTAAGAATATATGTTATGATTGTTGAATCTATTATTGTTAATGGGAAAACTGTTCCATTGGCCTTCTTAAGAGCAGCAGTTGGCAAATAATCTAAACTTCTATCGTTATATTTTGACTTAAGACATTTAAAACCAGGTGCAGATACAGCAGCCATATATGTCACTAAACAGAAGTATCAGACTTCCACTTAAAAAAAAAAAAAGGCAGCCAATAATATTGGTTTCAAATTTTGGCACAGGGCCAGCAACTTCAGGAGAGGGGTAAGTCGATTATATCGACTCCAGTACTCAACTGGTACTAATTTTATTGACCCCAAAAGTAGGAAAGGCAAGGTCGACTTGGGTGGAATTTGAACTCAGAACTTAAAGACAAACGAAATGCCGCTAAGCATTTTGCCAAAATATTGGTTTCAAATTTTGGCACAAGGCCAGCAATTTCGACCCCAGTGCACAACTGGTACTTATTTCATCAACCCCGGAAAGATGAAAGGCAAAGTCGACCTTGGCGGAATTTGAACTCCGAACATAAAGACGGACGAAACGCCGCTAAGCATTTTGCCAATAATATCGTTACGTAACTTAAATCAGTTGTAGTTATGCAATGGCACAAGACTAATGGATAAGGATAAGAAGTTTGTACTACATGTCATTGAGAATACTATATCTCATTGGGTGTGCCAAAGAAGAGGGGGCAATTATAGCCAGAATTTCATTCATTCCAACAGATGCACTCAATTTAGTCTAGCTATGTCAATCAATAAATCCAAGAGGGGGAGATTGGTAGTAACTGAAATGTTTCTTTAGAAATACTTCCTTGTTAATTGTCAAATTTAATGTAGGATGCTTAAGAGTTGGAAGTCTCAGGAATCTCTTTATTTACACCAGTGTTTCTTGACCATTTTTTTTTTATTCTTTGGACCCTTTTAATTACTATTTTACTTAGATGTTCCCACATAGCTATTGGATGTTTAAAAAATTATATTTTATATAATCAAATATTATTAGGCGTTGTATAAAAAAATTGTTAATATATTTTATGCATTGTGGAATTATAACCAATTTATTGCTGATAAATTTTATCAACAAATTCTTATATGGACTCCCAAGGGCCATGTGGAGCCCGGTTGAGAACCACTGATTTATACCCTTGTTAGTAAAACTAAGACTTTGTCCTAAAGTGGTGATATGAAAATGTGCAGCACTCCCAAGGTTGTGATCAGTACATGTCTAATATCATATAAACTAGGATTCATTGAAACTCTTAATACATTTCTTTATTTCTGCATATAATGCAGTTCTAATATCTGGATATATATTTCACTTTAAATTCTAAACATTATGAAATTTCTTTAAATTCCATGGCTTGTTTGCCTCCCAATACTGAAGTTTCAATACATTTTTTTAAAAATTATCTTAGAACTTAAAGAATTTCAAGACTAACAGACATACTATGTTCAATAATAGTATCAAGTGAAATAAAATTCTCTTTTCTACTTAATTGTGTGTTCTTTTTCAATATACTTGAATTTCATTTATGCTCTTAAATTACAAAATATATTATTAATATTTAATATAGCATATTAGGCACAGAACTGTTTTGAAATTGTTTTGCAATAAATAAGTTTACTGGAAAATAATTTAATTTCGTAAACAAAATATAAGTTTCCAAGCGAAATCCAATAGTTTTTTTAAATGAATATGCTTTCATCAAGAAAAATTCTGGATCGTTTATAATCACAACACCAAGACTTCTACTATGTATATGGGTGTGCGTGTGTACACACCCACATATATACAAACGCACTAGCCCACAGAGGCAGAATATATGTATGTATGTATGTATGTATGTATGTATGTATGTATGTATATATGTATGTATATGTATATATGTATATATGTATGTATATATGTATATATATGCATGAGTGTATGTATATATGTATGTGTGTGTGTATTCTTTTAGATGTTTCAGTTGTTGGATTGCGCCGTTTTGGGGCTCCACCCTAGAGAGTTTAATCGGGAAAATCGACTCTAGTAATTATTTTTTACAAGTCTGGTACTTATTCTATCATGTCTTTTGCCGAACCGCTAAGTCATTGAGACATAAACAAATGAACATAGGTCGTCAAAGGTATGAAACAACCACAAAGACACGGACATGCGCGCCCGCGCGCGTATGCTGGTATATTTACGACGACTTCCAAACAGTTTCTAGCCAGCTAATTCATTCACAAGACATTGGTCGGCTTGGGGCTGAAGTAGAAGACACTTGTCCAAGGAGCCATATTGTGCAATTGAACCTGAAACCACGTGACTGCGAAGCAAACTTCTTGACCTTACAGACACAAGAAATACGAACGCTACCAGGTCAATACACGCGAAAATCGAACCAATGAACAACACAAGCATAGTCCACACGCGCGCGCGCACAAACACACCCACACACAAGACACAAATACACTACCAATACTGAGGTGCAAGAGTTCTCGTCTGAAGATTGCTGTTGCGTGAAACCCGAATCGTGAAACAAACTCTCAGTTTCTGTTTCAATAAAACCACCG
>NC_068987.1:59029802-59030470 GCF_001194135.2 Octopus bimaculoides | reverse complement strand
ATATTCTTTTATTCTTTTATACTTTTCAGCCTTAATTTTGTGGCCATGTTGGAGCACCACCAGTATATACTTTTATATGTTTGTATATATGTATGTATGTATGTATGTATGTATGTATGTATGTATGTATGTATGTATGTATGGAATTCGGTACAACCTATTGAAAGGTCGGCTGAACCTAGTGCAGGCTTAACACTTATCTAGCAATAGCACGGGTACGCAGAAATTCCGCGATGGTGTCCAGCGTGCTTGAAGACCACTGGGAGTGAGGCACCCCTCAGCTTCTGTTGAAGCATGTCTCTAGGAGAAGGTCACTCTGATATAAAACCAGATATGCTGGGAATGGCATTGGACATTTTGAGGATTTTTGGTTTGTGCTAGAGATCATGAAGTTCCCATATCCCTGAGCCTGTGACGCATATTGGCACCAGACACCTCGCTCTGGTTTGTCACTGGATAATGTTAATAGAGTGGAAAGTGTCTATGAGGTGTCGTGCAAGCTTTATTGGACATAAAACTCTGCACAGGCGTTGCTGACCTCAGCTTGATATGTGCTGCTTTTTTTCTCAATATATATTTGTTTTATTTCCAGTATATATGTATCTTTTTTTTTTTAGCATATATTAATTTTATTTTTATTCGGAAGTCTTGCGGTGATGGGAAGGTGG
>NC_068987.1:59025652-59029571 GCF_001194135.2 Octopus bimaculoides | reverse complement strand
TCTTCCCATACTGTAGGCCGGGAAGGTTCTAGAAAAGGTGAACCAAAAATTGCCTGTCTTTCTATATATCTGGTTAGTTTAGCGCGACTGACGGATGTCCACCCAGTGCTCGAAAAACAAAGTGACTTTTTTTTACAAAATCTGGATGGAATTTGAACAGTTCATGTTGGAATGTGTGCAACCTGTTGGAAAACAAGAGTGGTTGTAGGCCTGAAAGACACACTGCACTTGTTGCTCGTTAGCTGAATCGCTATAACATTGATGTAGCTGCACTTTCAGAGACTCGTATAAAAGGTGATGGTCAGCTTGAGGAAGTAGGAGGTAGATACACCTTTTTTTGGAAGGGGAGACTGAAGGAGGAGCGCAGAGACGCTGGTGTTGGCTTTGCAGTTCGATCTGATATCCTTAAGAAGTTGGAGGAGCTTCCTGTTCCTATAAATGAACGTTTAATGACCCTACGATTTCACTTGAAAGGTAGGCGGTTTGTTATTCTAAGTGCCTATGCACCTACTTTGACTAGTTGTGATAAAGATAAAACTAATTTTTATACCCAGCTGAGAGCCATACTTAGGAAAATCCCCAATTCTAATAAATTCATTCTTCTGGGAGATTTCAATGCCAGGGTTGGAACAGGTTGGCAAACATGGAACTCTCTAGGATGGTTTGGTGTAGGGAAAATGAACAGCTGTGGCCTCATGCTGCTGGAGTTTTGCGATGAACATGGACTTTACATCGCAAGCACTCATTTTATGCACAAAGATGATCACACAATAACGTGAATGCATCCAAGGTCTAAAGTTTGGCACTTGCTGGATTATGTCATCACCCGCAAGCGTGACGTCTATGACATTTGTAATGTCAAATCCTTTCATGGATCGGAATGCTGGACAAATCACAGTCTGTTGCAAGCAAAGTTTTGGATGATGATTAGAGTGAAAGAGAGAAGAAGGCCAGTTGGCATTCCTCGGCGTCTGAATGTCCACAAGATATATGAAGCTGTGTTGAGGAAAGAACTTCAGACTCAGTTGTCTCGCATTGAAAATACTACAGTATGGGAAAATTTTCGAGACCAGGTTCTTCAATGTGCTGCTGAAACACTGGGATATGCTACTGCCAGACACAGAGACTGGTTTGATCAAAATGATGCTGACGTTCAGTAACTATTGATGGTAAAGCATCATGCCTACAATGTATTACTGCACAGAAAACTTTCAGCTGTGCAGCGAAATCTATCGCTTGCCTACTATTGCAGTGTAAAATCACTACTGCAGCGATCTCTCAGGAAGATGCAGAACACTTGGTGGGAGGATCTTGCTCATGATGTTCAGGCTGCTGCTGATGCAGATGACAGTAAGAGGCTTTATCATCTTATGAAGCAAGTTTTTGGGCCTAAGAGCTCTGCATCAGCTCCTTTGCTTTCCAAGGAACCTGCTACTCTATTTACTAAATCAACAGAAATCACAGGTCGCTGGATTGAATACTTCTCTGAATTCCTAAACTATGAGTCAGTTGTGGGTGAAACAATGATTGATACTATGCAACAAAGACTTATAAATGGCTCCTTAAATTCCATGAGAGAGCACGTATACTGCGTGAAGAATTTAAGCGTGCTGCTCGAAAGCGCACTGCTAGTGAATGAGGAAAGCTTGGTTTGAAATGTTTGCAGTCGTATGTGCTTGTCAAGAGCAGGGCTCATTAGCCACTTACGGAGCCGCAAATGCAAAATATAAGTTAGTCCCAGAGCGCACAATGTTCCTAAAGGTCACGAGTGAACAGCCATTATCATCATCATGTATGTATTTATATGTATCTCCTGTTTTGTATACACACATACATACATACATACATAAATAAATAATTCATATATACATACATACATACACACACACATACATACATACATGCATACATACATACATACATACATACGTGCATGCATGCATACATGTACACGACTGGATATGCAAATATAAATAAAGCACTAAATTCAAACAAGTAGAAGATATATAATATTTGTTATTTGTTGACATCATTTCTCCCTCGTAGATTGTTATGTGATCGCAGTGGTCACATGATGAAGAAAAATAATATTTTAAGAGACATTAACCGTAAAAGAGACGGCAAAGTGAAACACAAAAAGAAAAGTGTCGGTTGGTGAGAAGGAGAAGGCAGAAAATGAATCAAGAAAAAGAGATATTGAAAAATAAAGAGAGAAAGACACACAGCTGGAGAAGGAGGTTGGGGATAGGCAGAGTAAAGTTAGATAAAGAAACAGAGAGTAAGAGGTAGTGACGCGATGTAAAGAGAGAGAAAGAAGAAAAAGTATGAGTGAGCAAGGAGAGGGTGGAATGAGGATAAAGTAGTGAGAGATATATATAAAGAGATAGAGAGGATTAAGATAAGGGGGAGAGAGAGAAAGAAACAGAGGAAGATCAGTGACAAATGAAAGGAACGAAACAGAAATGAAGCAAGGCTATTAGAGGTTGCAAATTGTTTGGTCTTATAACGACTAGAAAGGATTTGTCGAGAAATCGTGCCTTTAACCTCCATACCAGTCAATCGTGTTAGGTTGCCTCGACAGGAGAATAAAACCTATATATTCACGTAATCTTTTGATATTCAAATCTAAGTCGCTGAAGTTTTTGTCTGGGTCAACAGATAAGGTCATTGCCGTATTTAGTGGCGTTGGGTAACTGCTTTCAGGATTTTCGATAAAACTCAATTCAGCACAAGAACAAAATAGAAGAAATATTCTACGTGTTACTCTCTGATTGGATCATGTTTACTTTGTCGCTGGCCATTCCTGCACAAGCAGATCTCTGATCAAAGACGTTTATTCAGTATCAGAGGTTGCCATAAAGCTACGCATGCTACAGACTAGAGTTTCACAATCCCTAGGATCTCAAAATAATTAAAAGGCATACATGTTTGCACTTTTCTGGGCCTTACCAGCGTAATAGTTAACAAGAAGCTCAGGGCCTCATCATATCCAGGTCCGTCACTACGTTCCAGCCAAAATTATACTATCTCTTTTTTTTTTTTTCGTTCCCCTAACTTTTTCCAACTATAGCTACACCAAGACAATATGACATTCCTTTATAAGATGTTAGAGCGTAGTTTGGGACAGATTTGGCCGCTTCTTCTTTCTTTTTGCAGGTCAAAGGGACTTAGTAGAGGTTCACTTACTGGCCCATTTTCACGAAAAACATATGGTCTCGTCTTGCTGTTAGCTGCAGATCGATATTGCCTAGTATTAAAAGAAATATGTATAACAGAACATCAGGTGGTATCGATGAGCCATAAATGAGTGGACTAAATATTACTAATTTCTCCCCTCTTTCTCTTTTCCTCTCTTTCTCTCCCTCTCTTCTCTCTCTCTCTCTCTCTCTCTTGTGCGCGCGCTCGCGTGTTTGTGTGTGTGAATTTTTACATGGAAACCGTTGTCAGTAATATTAATGTTCTGGCTTACCAGCCGGCATGACACAGTCAGCTACTAGCAGGTACGCCAGAACTTGGCAGTCACCGTCAAACTTATCCTTGTAAAAGTTAATAAATATGTACTCTAAATACTATTGAGTAAATTCAGGTGAATGTCAAATTGTTTTTATATATATATATAAATTTATTCATGCTCCAATATATGTCTATATATGTATATATATATATATATATATGTGTGTGTGTGTGTACATACACACATACATCTTGACTCGTTCCTCTCTTTCGTTCAATTTTTCCATCCTGCCCTCCACTTCTCCTGTACTATCTCTGACACCTCTGTCCCCTTTCTCGACATTTCGGTCAGCATCCTCCACTCCGCCCTTAGCACCTCCATCCACTACAAACACACAGACTCACACTCCTATCTCAACTTCTCCTCCTCCCACCCTAGACATACAAAACTTTCCATCCCCTATTC
>NC_068987.1:59022518-59023501 GCF_001194135.2 Octopus bimaculoides | reverse complement strand
TATATAATAAAGTGAGTTTGGAGGGATATTTTATCCTGGTATCAACTCTCAGTTAACTTCCAGTTAACGGCTAACTACAACGATCGGTATCTAATGTCTGTGACAACATTTAGTCACTCCGTGGATTCTTCCGATGAGTAATTCCGTGTTCTTTTCGCTGGACAGTAAATATTGTCTGGAGTGTATATATATCAATAATAATAAAGAGTATGAAGATTTGTACATCCACAAAATATATTTTATAGTTATAGTTATATAGTTTATAGTTATATACATCATATTATAATGACCTACGCGTGCTTCTGCTCCAAAATCAACGATCTCGATCTTAACCTATTTGAAGACCAAGCCCTAATTTGGGACAGCGATTGGGGCTAAGGTGAGGTCAACAACACATACCTATAAATCAGTGGTTTTCAAACTGTGGTCCGCGGACCACAGGGGGTCCTCAAGGACAAGACAGGGGGTCCGTGAACAGCAAATACTTTTTATGGGAAATTTGATTTTATATATGGTTTTTAATCGAAATCTTTTAATTGACAATAAACCTATTTGTTAAATACTGTTAAATAAATAAATGTAAAAATATATGTTATTTTAAGCAAATATTTATATATAAATTTCATAAGCGTTTATAAGGGGGTAAAGCCTGAAATATAAAGGGATCCGCAAGTCAAAAAGTTTGATAACCCCTGCTATAAATAACAACACACCCACCTCTCACAGAACACTAACTAACAAAATTTTACTTCAATCAGTTCACTTCGAGGATGATCAAATGGACAGACCCTGATGAAGCTGTACCGACGATAATACTGCAAGGTTGCATTTGCAACAGTGAGAAGTCACTGCAGCGGAAATACGTGTAGGTCATTATAATATGCTGTATATAACTATAACATACATTTTGTAGATGTACAAGTCTCCATACTCTTTATTATGTATATATGTATATATATATATATATATATATATATATATAT
>NC_068987.1:59019656-59020051 GCF_001194135.2 Octopus bimaculoides | reverse complement strand
TATATATAAATATTACGGACACACACATACAGACACACATAAACACGCACGCGCATACACACACACGCACACGTACCTAACACTCACAATCCCACACACACACGCACATCCACACACATACACACACGCGCGCACACCCACATACACATACACACAAACACACACGCACGCACAAAAACACACACATGCACACACGCGCACGTACAAAATACACACACACATGCACATGTACCCAACACCTACAACCCCACACAAACACACTTACTCAAAAACTGCTTGCTGACCTTCCACTGACCATTGTCCATAAGCACCCACTAACTATTCCTGCAACTAATTCCTTCCACTACGTCACACACACACACACACAAACACACATATACACACACATACACACT